>NW_026776875.1:0-76302 GCF_030936135.1 Gavia stellata
TAGGAGAGGCTGTGTACGTTGGAAGTTTTAGTAGGCTAAACAAGTTCAGAGGCCAAGTGTTTGTGGTTCGTTTGAGAGGTTACCAGTGGGAGATGAGGACCAGCAAGAGCTTTCAGGGCTGGCACCTTTAGTGTAGGAGCAATCGCCGGACGTTCGCAATTTCGGTGTTGAATTTTGGCCAGATTGAGCAGGGAGGCTGTGTACGTTGGAAGTTTTAGTAGGCTAAACAAGTTCAGAGGCCAAGTGTTTGTGGTTCGTTTGAGAGGTTACCAGTGGGAGATGAGGACCAGCAAGAGCTTTCAGGGCTGGCACCTTTAGTGTAGGAGCAATCGCTGGACGTTCGCAATTTCGGTGTTGAGCTCTGGCCAGATTGAGCAGGAGAGGCTGTGTACGTTGGAAGTTTTAGTAGGCTAAACAAGTTCAGAGGCCAAGTGTTTGTGGTTCGTTTGAGAGGTTACCAGTGGGAGATGAGGACCAGCAAGAGCTTTCAGGGCTGGCACCTTTAGTGTAGGAGCAATCGCTGGACGTTCGCAATTTCGGTGTTGAGCTCTGGCCAGATTGAGCAGGAGAGGCTGTGTACATTGGAAGTTTTAGTAGGCTAAACAAGTTCAGAGGCCAAGTGTTTGTGGTTCGTTTGAGAGGTTACCAGTGGGAGATGAGGACCAGCAAGAGCTTTTAGGGCTGGCACCTTTAGTGTAGGAGCAATCGCTGGACGTTCGCAATTTCGGTGTGAGCTCTGGCCAGATTGAGCAGGAGAGGCTGTGTACGTTGGAAGTTTTAGTAGGCTAAACAAGTTCAGAGGCCAAGTGTTTGTGGTTCGTTTGAGAGGTTACCAGTGGGAGATGAGGACCAGCAAGAGCTTTCAGGGCTGGCACCTTTAGTGTAGGAGCAATAGTCGGACGTTCGCAATTTCGGTGTTGAGCTCTGGCCAGATTGAGCAGGAGAGGCTGTGTACGTTGGAAGTTTTAGTAGGCTAAACAAGTTCAGAGGCCAAGTGTTTGTGGTTCGTTTGAGAGGTTACCAGTGGGAGATGAGGACCAGCAAGAGCTTTCAGGGCTGGCACCTTTAGTTTAGGAGCAATCGCTGGACGTTCTCAATTTCGGTGTTGAATTTCGGGCAGATTGAGCAGGAGAGGCTGTGTACGTTGGAAGTTTTAGTAGGCTAAACAAGTTCAGAGGCCAAGTGTTTGTGGTTCGTTTGAGAGGTTACCAGTGGGAGATGAGGACCAGCAAGAGCTTTCAGGGCTGGCACCTTTAGTGTAGGAGCAATCGCTGGACGTTCGCAATTTCGGTGTTGAGCTCTGGCCAGATTGAGCAGGAGAGGCTGTGTACGTTGGAAGTTTTAGTAGGCTAAACAAGTTCAGAGCCCAAGTGTTTGTGGTTCGTTTGAGAGGTTACCAGTGGGAGATGAGGACCAGCAAGAGCTTTCAGGGCTGGCACCTTTAGTGTAGGAGCTATCGCTGGACGTTCGCAATTTCGGTGTTGAGCTCTGGCCAGATTGAGCAGGAGAGGCTGTGTACGTTGGAAGTTTTAGTAGGCTAAACAAGTTCAGAGGCCAAGTGTTTGTGGTTCGTTTGAGAGGTTACCAGTGGGAGATGAGGACCAGCAAGAGCTTTCAGGGCTGGCACCTTTAGTGTAGGAGCAATCGCTGGACGTTCGCAATTTCGGTGTTGAGCTCTGGCCAGATTGAGCAGGAGAGGCTGTGTACATTGGAAGTTTTAGTAGGCTAAACAAGTTCAGAGGCCAAGTGTTTGTGGTTCGTTTGAGAGGTTACCAGTGGGAGATGAGGACCAGCAAGAGCTTTTAGGGCTGGCACCTTTAGTGTAGGAGCAATCGCTGGACGTTCGCAATTTCGGTGTGAGCTCTGGCCAGATTGAGCAGGAGAGGCTGTGTACGTTGGAAGTTTTAGTAGGCTAAACAAGTTCAGAGGCCAAGTGTTTGTGGTTCGTTTGAGAGGTTACCAGTGGGAGATGAGGACCAGCAAGAGCTTTCAGGGCTGGCACCTTTAGTGTAGGAGCAATAGTCGGACGTTCGCAATTTCGGTGTTGAGCTCTGGCCAGATTGAGCAGGAGAGGCTGTGTACGTTGAAAGTTTTAGTAGGCTAAACAAGTTCAGAGCCCAAGTGTTTGTGGTTCGTTTGAGAGGTTACCAGTGGGAGATGAGGACCAGCAAGAGCTTTCAGGGCTGGCACCTTTAGTTTAGGAGCAATCGCTGGACGTTCTCAATTTCGGTGTTGAATTTCGGGCAGATTGAGCAGGAGAGGCTGTGTACGTTGGAAGTTTTAGTAGGCTAAACAAGTTCAGAGGCCAAGTGTTTGTGGTTCGTTTGAGAGGTTACCAGTGGGAGATGAGGACCAGCAAGAGCTTTCAGGGCTGGCACCTTTAGTTTAGGAGCAATCCCTGGACGTTCACAACATCGGTGTTGAATTTCGGGCAGATTGAGCAGGAGAGGCTGTGTACGTTGGAAGTTTTAGTAGGCTAAACAAGTTCAGAGCCCAAGTGTTTGTGGTTCGTTTGAGAGGTTACCAGTGGGAGATGAGGACCAGCAAGAGCTTTCAGGGCTGGCACCTTTAGTGTAGGAGCAATCGCTGGACGTTCGCAATTTCGGTGTTGAGCTCTGGCCAGATTGAGCAGGAGAGGCTGTGTACGTTGGAAGTTTTAGTAGGCTAAACAAGTTCAGAGCCCAAGTGTTTGTGGTTCGTTTGAGAGGTTACCAGTGGGAGATGAGGACCAGCAAGAGCTTTCAGGGCTGGCACCTTTAGTGTAGGAGCAATCGCTGGACGTTCGCAATTTCGGTGTTGAGCTCTGGCCAGATTGAGCAGGAGAGGCTGTGTACGTTGGAAGTTTTAGTAGGCTAAACAAGTTCAGAGGCCAAGCGTTTGTGGTTCGTTTGAGAGGTTACCAGTGGGAGATGAGGACCAGCAAGAGCTTTCAGGGCTGGCACCTTTAGTGTAGGAGCAATCGCTGGACGTTCGCAATTTCGGTGTTGAGCTCTGGCCAGATTGAGCAGGAGAGGCTGTGTACGTTGGAAGTTTTAGTAGGCTAAACAAGTTCAGAGCCCAAGTGTTTGTGGTTCCTTTGAGAGGTTACCAGTGGGAGATGAGGACCAGCCAGAGCTTTCAGGGCTGGCACCTTTAGTTTAGGAGCAATCGCTGGACGTTCACAATTTCGGTGTTGAATTTCGGGCAGATTGAGCAGGAGAGGCTGTGTACGTTGGAAGTTTTAGTAGGCTAAACAAGTTCAGAGGCCAAGTGTTTGTGGTTCGTTTGAGAGGTTACCAGTGGGAGATGAGGACCAGCAAGAGCTTTCAGAGCCGGCACCTTTAGTGTAGGAGCAATAGTCGGACGTTCGCAATTTCGGTGTTGAGCTCTGGCCAGATAGAGCAGGAGAGGCTGTGTACATTGGAAGTTTTAGTAGGCTAAACAAGTTCAGAGGCCAAGTGTTTGTGGTTCGTTTGAGAGGTTACCAGTGGGAGATGAGGACCAGCAAGAGCTTTTAGGGCTGGCACCTTTAGTGTAGGAGCAATCGCTGGACGTTCGCAATTTCGGTGTGAGCTCTGGCCAGATTGAGCAGGAGAGGCTGTGTACGTTGGAAGTTTTAGTAGGCTAAACAAGTTCAGAGGCCAAGTGTTTGTGGTTCGTTTGAGAGGTTACCAGTGGGAGATGAGGACCAGCAAGAGCTTTCAGGGCTGGCACCTTTAGTGTAGGAGCAATAGTCGGACGTTCGCAATTTCGGTGTTGAGCTCTGGCCAGATTGAGCAGGAGAGGCTGTGTACGTTGGAAGTTTTAGTAGGCTAAACAAGTTCAGAGGCCAAGTGTTTGTGGTTCGTTTGAGAGGTTACCAGTGGGAGATGAGGACCAGCAAGAGCTTTCAGGGCTGGCACCTTTAGTTTAGGAGCAATCGCTGGACGTTCTCAATTTCGGTGTTGAATTTCGGGCAGATTGAGCAGGAGAGGCTGTGTACGTTGGAAGTTTTAGTAGGCTAAACAAGTTCAGAGGCCAAGTGTTTGTGGTTCGTTTGAGAGGTTACCAGTGGGAGATGAGGACCAGCAAGAGCTTTCAGGGCTGGCACCTTTAGTGTAGGAGCAATCGCTGGACGTTCGCAATTTCGGTGTTGAGCTCTGGCCAGATTGAGCAGGAGAGGCTGTGTACGTTGGAAGTTTTAGTAGGCTAAACAAGTTCAGAGCCCAAGTGTTTGTGGTTCGTTTGAGAGGTTACCAGTGGGAGATGAGGACCAGCAAGAGCTTTCAGGGCTGGCACCTTTAGTGTAGGAGCTATCGCTGGACGTTCGCAATTTCGGTGTTGAGCTCTGGCCAGATTGAGCAGGAGAGGCTGTGTACGTTGGAAGTTTTAGTAGGCTAAACAAGTTCAGAGGCCAAGTGTTTGTGGTTCGTTTGAGAGGTTACCAGTGGGAGATGAGGACCAGCAAGAGCTTTCAGGGCTGGCA
Organism: Gavia stellata; assembly: GCF_030936135.1. Lineage (NCBI taxonomy): Eukaryota > Metazoa > Chordata > Aves > Gaviiformes > Gaviidae > Gavia > Gavia stellata. The sequence goes on from NW_026776875.1 coordinate 4,445, forward strand.
CCTTTAGTGTAGGAGCAATCGCTGGACGTTCGCAATTTCGGTGTTGAGCTCTGGCCAGATTGAGCAGGAGAGGCTGTGTACATTGGAAGTTTTAGTAGGCTAAACAAGTTCAGAGGCCAAGTGTTTGTGGTTCGTTTGAGAGGTTACCAGTGGGAGATGAGGACCAGCAAGAGCTTTTAGGGCTGGCACCTTTAGTGTAGGAGCAATCGCTGGACGTTCGCAATTTCGGTGTGAGCTCTGGCCAGATTGAGCAGGAGAGGCTGTGTACGTTGGAAGTTTTAGTAGGCTAAACAAGTTCAGAGGCCAAGTGTTTGTGGTTCGTTTGAGAGGTTACCAGTGGGAGATGAGGACCAGCAAGAGCTTTCAGGGCTGGCACCTTTAGTGTAGGAGCAATAGTCGGACGTTCGCAATTTCGGTGTTGAGCTCTGGCCAGATTGAGCAGGAGAGGCTGTGTACGTTGAAAGTTTTAGTAGGCTAAACAAGTTCAGAGCCCAAGTGTTTGTGGTTCGTTTGAGAGGTTACCAGTGGGAGATGAGGACCAGCAAGAGCTTTCAGGGCTGGCACCTTTAGTTTAGGAGCAATCGCTGGACGTTCTCAATTTCGGTGTTGAATTTCGGGCAGATTGAGCAGGAGAGGCTGTGTACGTTGGAAGTTTTAGTAGGCTAAACAAGTTCAGAGGCCAAGTGTTTGTGGTTCGTTTGAGAGGTTACCAGTGGGAGATGAGGACCAGCAAGAGCTTTCAGGGCTGGCACCTTTAGTTTAGGAGCAATCCCTGGACGTTCACAACATCGGTGTTGAATTTCGGGCAGATTGAGCAGGAGAGGCTGTGTACGTTGGAAGTTTTAGTAGGCTAAACAAGTTCAGAGCCCAAGTGTTTGTGGTTCGTTTGAGAGGTTACCAGTGGGAGATGAGGACCAGCAAGAGCTTTCAGGGCTGGCACCTTTAGTGTAGGAGCAATCGCTGGACGTTCGCAATTTCGGTGTTGAGCTCTGGCCAGATTGAGCAGGAGAGGCTGTGTACGTTGGAAGTTTTAGTAGGCTAAACAAGTTCAGAGCCCAAGTGTTTGTGGTTCGTTTGAGAGGTTACCAGTGGGAGATGAGGACCAGCAAGAGCTTTCAGGGCTGGCACCTTTAGTGTAGGAGCAATCGCTGGACGTTCGCAATTTCGGTGTTGAGCTCTGGCCAGATTGAGCAGGAGAGGCTGTGTACGTTGGAAGTTTTAGTAGGCTAAACAAGTTCAGAGGCCAAGCGTTTGTGGTTCGTTTGAGAGGTTACCAGTGGGAGATGAGGACCAGCAAGAGCTTTCAGGGCTGGCACCTTTAGTGTAGGAGCAATCGCTGGACGTTCGCAATTTCGGTGTTGAGCTCTGGCCAGATTGAGCAGGAGAGGCTGTGTACGTTGGAAGTTTTAGTAGGCTAAACAAGTTCAGAGCCCAAGTGTTTGTGGTTCCTTTGAGAGGTTACCAGTGGGAGATGAGGACCAGCCAGAGCTTTCAGGGCTGGCACCTTTAGTTTAGGAGCAATCGCTGGACGTTCACAATTTCGGTGTTGAATTTCGGGCAGATTGAGCAGGAGAGGCTGTGTACGTTGGAAGTTTTAGTAGGCTAAACAAGTTCAGAGGCCAAGTGTTTGTGGTTCGTTTGAGAGGTTACCAGTGGGAGATGAGGACCAGCAAGAGCTTTCAGAGCCGGCACCTTTAGTGTAGGAGCAATAGTCGGACGTTCGCAATTTCGGTGTTGAGCTCTGGCCAGATAGAGCAGGAGAGGCTGTGTACATTGGAAGTTTTAGTAGGCTAAACAAGTTCAGAGCCCAAGTGTTTGTGGTTCGTTTGAGAGGTTACCAGTGGGAGATGAGGACCAGCAAGAGCTTTTAGGGCTGGCACCTTTAGTGTAGGAGCAATCGCTGGACGTTCGCAATTTCGGTGTGAGCTCTGGCCAGATTGAGCAGGAGAGGCTGTGTACGTTGGAAGTTTTAGTAGGCTAAACAAGTTCAGAGGCCAAGTGTTTGTGGTTCGTTTGAGAGGTTACCAGTGGGAGATGAGGACCAGCAAGAGCTTTCAGGGCTGGCACCTTTAGTGTAGGAGCAATAGTCGGACGTTCGCAATTTCGGTGTTGAGCTCTGGCCAGATTGAGCAGGAGAGGCTGTGTACGTTGGAAGTTTTAGTAGGCTAAACAAGTTCAGAGGCCAAGTGTTTGTGGTTCGTTTGAGAGGTTACCAGTGGGAGATGAGGACCAGCAAGAGCTTTCAGGGCTGGCACCTTTATTTTAGGAGCAATCGCTGGACGTTCGCAATTTCGGTGTTGAATTTCGGGCAGATTGAGCAGGAGAGGCTGTGTACGTTGGAAGTTTTAGTAGGCTAAACAAGTTCAGAGGCCAAGTGTTTGTGGTTCGTTTGAGAGGTTACCAGTGGGAGATGAGGACCAGCAAGAGCTTTCAGGGCTGGCACCTTTAGTGTAGGAGCAATCCCTGGACGTTCACAACATCGGTGTTGAATTTCGGGCAGATTGAGCAGGAGAGGCTGTGTACGTTGGAAGTTTTAGTAGCCTAAACAAGTTCAGAGCCCAAGTGTTTGTGGTTCGTTTGAGAGGTTACCAGTGGGAGATGAGGACCAGCAAGAGCTTTCAGGGCTGGCACCTTTAGTGTAGGAGCAATCGCTGGACGTTCGCAATTTCGGTGTTGAGCTCTGGCCAGATTGAGCAGGAGAGGCTGTGTACGTTGGAAATTTTAGTAGGCTAAACAAGTTCAGAGGCCAAGTGTTTGTGGTTCGTTTGAGAGGTTACCAGTGGGAGATGAGGACCAGCAAGAGCTTTCAGGGCTGGCACCTTTAGTGTAGGAGCAATCGCTGGACGTTCGCAATTTTGGTGTTGAGCTCTGGCCAGATTGAGCAGGAGAGGCTGTGTACGTTGGAAGTTTTAGTAGGCTAAACAAGTTCAGAGGCCAAGTGTTTGTGGTTCGTTTGAGAGGTTACCAGTGGGAGATGAGGACCAGCAAGAGCTTTCAGGGCTGGCACCTTTAGTGTAGGAGCAATCGCTGGACGTTCGCAATTTCGGTGTTGAGCTCTGGCCAGATTGAGCAGGAGAGGGAGTGTACGTTGGAAGTTTTAGTAGGCTAAACAAGTTCAGAGGCCAAGTGTTTGTGGTTCGTTTGAGAGGTTACCAGTGGGAGATGAGGACCAGCAAGAGCTTTCAGGGCTGGCACCTTTAGTGTAGGAGCAATCGCTGGACGTTCGCAATTTCGGTGTTGAGCTCTGGCCAGATTGAGCAGGAGAGGCTGTGTACATTGGAAGTTTTAGTAGGCTAAACAAGTTCAGAGGCCAAGTGTTTGTGGTTCGTTTGAGAGGTTACCAGTGGGAGATGAGGACCAGCAAGAGCTTTCAGGGCTGGCACCTTTAGTGTAGGAGCAATCGCTGGACGTTCGCAATTTCGGTGTTGAATTTTGGCCAGATTGAGCAGGGGAGGCTGTGTACGTTGGAAGTTTTAGTAGGCTAAACAAGTTCAGAGCCCAAGTGTTTGTGGTTTTTTTGAGAGGTTACCAGTGGAAGATGAGGACCAGCAAGAGCTTTCAGGGCTGGCAACTTTAGTGTAGGAGCAATCGCTGGACGTTCGCAATTTCGGTGTTGAGCTCTGGCCAGATTGAGCAGGAGAGGCTGTGTACGTTGGAAGTTTTAGTAGGCTAAACAAGTTCAGAGCCCAAGTGTTTGTGGTTCGTTTGAGAGGTTACCAGTGGGAGATGAGGACCAGCAAGAGCTTTCAGGGCTGGCACCTTTAGTTTAGGAGCAATCGCTGAACGTTCGCAATTTCGGTTTTTGAGCTCTGGCCAGATTGAGCAGGAGAGGCTGTGTACGTTGTAAGTTTTAGTGGGCTAAACAAGTTCAGAGGCCAAGTGTTTGTGGTTCGTTTGAGAGGTTACCAGTGGGAGATGAGGACCAGCAAGAGCTTTCAGGGCTGGCACCTTTAGTGTAGGAGCAATCGCTGGACGTTCGCAATTTCGGTGTTGAGTTCTGGCCAGATTGAGCAGGAGAGGCTGTGTACGTTGGAAGTTTTAGTAGGCTAAACAAGTTCAGAGGCCAAGTGTTTGTGGTTCGTTTGAGAGGTTACCAGTGGGAGATGAGGACCAGCAAGAGCTTTCAGGGCTGGCACCTTTAGTGTAGGAGCAATCGCTGGACGTTCGCAATTTCGGTGTTGAGCTCTGGCCAGATTGAGCAGGAGAGGCTGTGTACGTTGGAAGTTTTAGTAGGCTAAACAAGTTCAGAGGCCAAGTGTTTGTGGTTCGTTTGAGAGGTTACCAGTGGGAGATGAGGACCAGCAAGAGCTTTCAGGGCTGGCACCTTTAGTGTAGGAGCAATCGCTGGACGTTCGCAATTTCGGTGTTGAGCTCTGGCCAGATTGAGCAGGAGAGGGAGTGTACGTTGGAAGTTTTAGTAGGCTAAACAAGTTCAGAGCCCAAGTGTTTGTGGTTCGTTTGAGAGGTTACCAGTGGGAGATGAGGACCAGCAAGAGCTTTCAGGGCTGGCACCTTTAGTGTAGGAGCTATCGCTGGACGTTCGCAATTTCGGTGTTGAATTTTGGCCAGATTGAGCAGGAGAGGCTGTGTACGTTGGAAGTTTTAGTAGCCTAAACAAGTTCAGAGGCCAAGTGTTTGTGGTTCGTTTGAGAGGTTACCAGTGGGAGATGAGGACCAGCAAGAGCTTTCAGGGCTGGCACCTTTAGTGTAGGAGCAATCGCTGGACGTTCGCAATTTCGGTGTTGAGCTCTGGCCAGATTGAGCAGGAGAGGCTGTGTACGTTGGAAGTTTTAGTAGCCTAAACAAGTTCAGAGGCCAAGTGTTTGTGGTTCGTTTGAGAGGTTACCAGTGGGAGATGAGGACCAGCAAGAGCTTTCAGGGCTGGCACCTTTAGTGTAGGAGCAATCGCTGGACGTTCGCAATTTCGGTGTTGAGCTCTGGCCAGATTGAGCAGGAGAGGCTGTGTACATTGGAAGTTTTAGTAGGCTAAACAAGTTCAGAGGCCAAGTGTTTGTGGTTCGTTTGAGAGGTTACCAGTGGGAGATGAGGACCAGCAAGAGCTTTTAGGGCTGGCACCTTTAGTGTAGGAGCAATCGCTGGACGTTCGCAATTTCGGTGTGAGCTCTGGCCAGATTGAGCAGGAGAGGCTGTGTACGTTGGAAGTTTTAGTAGGCTAAACAAGTTCAGAGGCCAAGTGTTTGTGGTTCGTCTGAGAGGTTACCAGTGGGAGATGAGGACCAGCAAGAGCTTTCAGGGCTGGCACCTTTAGTGTAGGAGCAATAGTCGGACGTTCGCAATTTCGGTGTTGAGCTCTGGCCAGATTGAGCAGGAGAGGCTGTGTACGTTGGAAGTTTTAGTAGGCTAAACAAGTTCAGAGCCCAAGTGTTTGTGGTTCGTTTGAGAGGTTACCAGTGGGAGATGAGGACCAGCAAGAGCTTTCAGGGCTGGCACCTTTAGTTTAGGAGCAATCGCTGGACGTTCTCAATTTCGGTGTTGAATTTAGGGCAGATTGAGCAGGAGAGGCTGTGTACGTTGGAAGTTTTAGTAGGCTAAACAAGTTCAGAGGCCAAGTGTTTGTGGTTCGTTTGAGAGGTTACCAGTGGGAGATGAGGACCAGCAAGAGCTTTCAGGGCTGGCACCATTAGTGTAGGAGCAATCGCTGGACGTTCACAATTTCGGTTTTGAATTTTGGCCAGATTGAGCAGGGGAGGCTGTGTACGTTGGAAGTTTTAGTAGGCTAAACAAGTTCAGAGGCCAAGTGTTTGTGGTTCGTTTGAGAGGTTACCAGTGGGAGATGAGGACCAGCAAGAGCTTTCAGGGCTGGCACCTTTAGTTTAGGAGCAATCGCTGGACGTTCTCAATTTCGGTGTTGAATTTCGGCCAGATTGAGCAGGAGAGGCTGTGTACGTTGGAAGTTTTAGTAGGCTAAACAAGTTCAGAGGCCAAGTGTTTGTGGTTCGTTTGAGAGGTTACCAGTGGGAGATGAGGACCAGCAAGAGCTTTCAGGGCTGGCACCATTAGTGTAGGAGCAATCGCTGGACGTTCACAATTTCGGTTTTGAATTTTGGCCAGATTGAGCAGGAGAGGCTGTGTACGTTGGAAGTTTTAGTAGGCTAAACAAGTTCAGAGGCCAAGTGTTTGTGGTTCGTTTGAGAGGTTACCAGTGGGAGATGAGGACCAGCAAGAGCTTTCAGGGCTGGCACCTTTAGTGTAGGAGCTATCGCTGGACGTTCGCAATTTCGGTGTTGAATTTTGGCCAGATTGAGCAGGGGAGGCTGTGTACGTTGGAAGTTTTAGTAGGCTAAACAAGTTCAGAGGCCAAGTGTTTGTGGTTCGTTTGAGAGGTTACCAGTGGGAGATGAGGACCAGCAAGAGCTTTCAGGGCTGGCACCTTTAGTGTAGGAGCAATCGCTGGACGTTCGCAATTTTCGGTGTTGAGCTCTGGCCAGATTGAGCAGGAGAGGCTGTGTACGTTGGAAGTTTTAGTAGGCTAAACAAGTTCAGAGGCCAAGTGTTTGTGGTTCGTTTGAGAGGTTACCAGTGGGAGATGAGGACCAGCAAGAGCTTTCAGGGCTGGCACCTTTAGTGTAGGAGCAATCGCTGGACGTTCGCAATTTCGGTGTTGAGCTCTGGCCAGATTGAGCAGGAGAGGGAGTGTACGTTGGAAGTTTTAGTAGGCTAAACAAGTTCAGAGGCCAAGTGTTTGTGGTTCGTTTGAGAGGTTACCAGTGGGAGATGAGGACCAGCAAGAGCTTTTAGGGCTGGCACCTTTAGTGTAGGAGCAATCGCTGGACGTTCGCAATTTCGGTGTGAGCTCTGGCCAGATTGAGCAGGAGAGGCTGTGTACGTTGGAAGTTTTAGTAGCCTAAACAAGTTCAGAGGCCAAGTGTTTGTGGTTCGTTTGAGAGGTTACCAGTGGGAGATGAGGACCAGCAAGAGCTTTCAGGGCTGGCACCTTTAGTGTAGGAGCAATAGTCGGACGTTCGCAATTTCGGTGTTGAGCTCTGGCTAGATTGAGCAGGAGAGGCTGTGTACGTTGGAAGTTTTAGTAGGCTAAACAAGTTCAGAGCCCAAGTGTTTGTGGTTCGTTTGAGAGGTTACCAGTGGGAGATGAGGACCAGCAAGAGCTTTCAGGGCTGGCACCTTTAGTTTAGGAGCAATCGCTGGACGTTCTCAATTTCGGTGTTGAATTTCGGGCAGATTGAGCAGGGTAGGGAGTGTACGTTGGAAGTTTTAGTAGGCTAAACAAGTTCAGAGGCCAAGTGTTTGTGGTTCGTTTGAGAGGTTACCAGTGGGAGATGAGGACCAGCAAGAGCTTTCAGGGCTGGCACCTTTAGTTTAGGAGCAATCCCTGGACGTTCACAACATCGGTGTTGAATTTCGGGCAGATTGAGCAGGAGAGGCTGTGTACGTTGGAAGTTTTAGTAGGCTAAACAAGTTCAGAGCCCAAGTGTTTGTGGTTCGTTTGAGAGGTTACCAGTGGGAGATGAGGACCAGCAAGAGCTTTCAGGGCTGGCACCTTTAGTGTAGGAGCAATCGCTGGACGTTCGCAATTTCGGTGTTGAATTCCGGGAAGATTGAGCAGGAGAGGCTGTGTACGTTGGAAGTTTTAGTAGGCTAAACAAGTTCAGAGCCCAAGTGTTTGTGGTTCGTTTGAGAGGTTACCAGTGGGAGATGAGGACCAGCAAGAGCTTTCAGGGCTGGCACCTTTAGTGTAGGAGCAATCGCTGGACGTTCGCAATTTCGGTGTTGAGCTCTGGCCAGATTGAGCAGGAGAGGCTGTGTACGTTGGAAGTTTTAGTAGGCTAAACAAGTTCAGAGGCCAAGCGTTTGTGGTTCGTTTGAGAGGTTACCAGTGGGAGATGAGGACCAGCAAGAGCTTTCAGGGCTGGCACCTTTAGTGTAGGAGCAATCGCTGGACGTTCGCAATTTCGGTGTTGAGCTCTGGCCAGATTGAGCAGGAGAGGCTGTGTACGTTGGAAGTTTTAGTAGGCTAAACAAGTTCAGAGCCCAAGTGTTTGTGGTTCCTTTGAGAGGTTACCAGTGGGAGATGAGGACCAGCCAGAGCTTTCAGGGCTGGCACCTTTAGTTTAGGAGCAATCGCTGGACGTTCACAATTTCGGTGTTGAATTTCGGGCAGATTGAGCAGGAGAGGCTGTGTACGTTGGAAGTTTTAGTAGGCTAAACAAGTTCAGAGGCCAAGTGTTTGTGGTTCGTTTGAGAGGTTACCAGTGGGAGATGAGGACCAGCAAGAGCTTTCAGGGCTGGCACCTTTACTGTAGGAGCAATCGCTGGACGTTCGCAATTTCGGTGTTGAGCTCTGGCCAGATTGAGCAGGAGAGGCTGTGTACGTTGGAAGTTTTAGTAGGCTAAACAAGTTCAGAGGCCAAGTGTTTGTGGTTCGTTTGAGAGGTTACCAGTGGGAGATGAGGACCAGCAAGAGCTTTCAGGGCTGGCACCTTTAGTGTAGGAGCAATCGCCGGACGTTCGCAATTTCGGTGTTGAATTTTGGGCAGATTGAGCAGGAGAGGCTGTGTACGTTGGAAGTTTTAGTAGGCTAAACAAGTTCAGAGGCCAAGTGTTTGTGGTTCGTTTGAGAGGTTACCAGTGGGAGATGAGGACCAGCAAGAGCTTTCAGGGCTGGCACCTTTAGTGTAGGAGCAATCGCTGGACGTTCGCAATTTCGGTGTTGAGCTCTGGCCAGATTGAGCAGGAGAGGCTGTGTACGTTGGAAGTTTTAGTAGGCTAAACAAGTTCAGAGGCCAAGTGTTTGTGGTTCGTTTGAGAGGTTACCAGTGGGAGATGAGGACCAGCAAGAGCTTTCAGGGCTGGCACCTTTAGTGTATGTAGGAGCAATCGCTGGACGTTCGCAATTTCGGTGTTGAGCTCTGGCCAGATTGAGCAGGAGAGGCTGTGTACATTGGAAGTTTTAGTAGGCTAAACAAGTTCAGAGCCCAAGTGTTTTGTGGTTCGTTTGAGAGGTTACCAGTAGGAGATGAGGACCAGCAAGAGCTTTTAGGGCTGGCACCTTTAGTGTAGGAGCAATCGCTGGACGTTCGCAATTTCGGTGTGAGCTCTGGCCAGATTGAGCAGGAGAGGCTGTGTACGTTGGAAGTTTTAGTAGGCTAAACAAGTTCAGAGGCCAAGTGTTTGTGGTTCGTTTGAGAGGTTACCAGTGGGAGATGAGGACCAGCAAGAGCTTTCAGGGCTGGCACCTTTAGTGTAGGAGCAATAGTCGGACGTTCGCAATTTCGGTGTTGAGCTCTGGCCAGATTGAGCAGGAGAGGCTGTGTACGTTGGAAGTTTTTAGTAGGCTAAACAAGTTCAGAGCCCAAGTGTTTGTGGTTCGTTTGAGAGGTTACCAGTGGGAGATGAGGACCAGCAAGAGCTTTCAGGGCTGGCACCTTTAGTTTAGGAGCAATCGCTGGACGTTCGCAATTTCGGTGTTGAATTTCGGGCAGATTGAGCAGGAGAGGCTGTGTACGTTGGAAGTTTTAGTAGGCTAAACAAGTTCAGAGCCCAAGTGTTTGTGGTTCGTTTGAGAGGTTACCAGTGGGAGATGAGGACCAGCAAGAGCTTTCAGGGCTGGCACCTTTAGTTTAGGAGCAATCCCTGGACGTTCACAACATCGGTGTTGAATTTCGGGCAGATTGTTCAGGAGAGGCTGTGTACGTTGGAAGTTTTAGTAGGCTAAACAAGTTCAGAGCCCAAGTGTTTGTGGTTCGATTGAGAGGTTACCAGTGGGAGATGAGGACCAGCAAGAGCTTTCAGGGCTGGCACCTTTAGTGTAGGAGCAATCGCTGGACGTTCGCAATTTCGGTGTTGAATTCCGGGAAGATTGAGCAGGAGAGGCTGTGTACGTTGGAGGTTTTAGTAGGCTAAACAAGTTCAGAGCCCAAGTGTTTGTGGTTCGTTTGAGAGGTTACCAGTGGGAGATGAGGACCAGCAAGAGCTTTTCAGGGCTGGCACCTTTAGTGTAGGAGCAATCGCCGGACGTTTGCAATTTCGGTGTTGAGCTCTGGCCAGATTGAGCAGGAGAGGCTGTGTACGTTGGAAGTTTTAGTAGGCTAAACAAGTTCAGAGGCCAAGTGTTTGTGGTTCGTTTGAGAGGTTACCAGTGGGAGATGAGGACCAGCAAGAGCTTTCAGGGCTGGCACCTTTAGTGTAGGAGCAATCGCTGGACGTTCGCAATTTCGGTGTTGAGCTCTGGCCAGATTGAGCAGGAGAGGCTGTGTACATTGGAAGTTTTAGTAGGCTAAAGAAGTTCAGAGCCCAAGTGTTTTGTGGTTCGTTTGAGAGGTTACCAGTGGGAGATGAGGACCAGCAAGAGCTTTTAGGGCTGGCACCTTTAGTGTAGGAGCAATCGCTGGACGTTCGCAATTTCGGTGTGAGCTCTGGCCAGATTGAGCAGGAGAGGCTGTGTACGTTGGAAGTTTTAGTAGGCTAAACAAGTTCAGAGCCCAAGTGTTTGTGGTTCGTTTGAGAGGTTACCAGTGGGAGATGAGGACCAGCAAGAGCTTTCAGGGCTGGCACCTTTAGTGTAGGAGCAATAGTCGGACGTTCGCAATTTCGGTGTTGAGCTCTGGCCAGATTGAGCAGGAGAGGCTGTGTACGTTGGAAGTTTTTAGTAGGCTAAACAAGTTCAGAGCCCAAGTGTTTGTGGTTCGTTTGAGAGGTTCCCAGTGGGAGATGAGGACCAGCAAGAGCTTTCAGGGCTGGCACCTTTAGTTTAGGAGCAATCCCTGGACGTTCACAACATCGGTGTTGAATTTCGGGCAGATTGAGCAGGAGAGGCTGTGTACGTTGGAAGTTTTAGTAGGCTAAACAAGTTCAGAGGCCAAGTGTTTGTGGTTCGTTTGAGAGGTTACCAGTGGGAGATGAGGACCAGCAAGAGCTTTCAGGGCTGGCACCTTTAGTGTAGGAGCAATCGCTGGACGTTCGCAATTTCGGTGTTGAGCTCTGGCCAGATTGAGCAGGAGAGGCTGTGTACGTTGGAAGTTTTAGTAGGCTAAACAAGTTCAGAGGCCAAGTGTTTGTGGTTCGTTTGAGAGGTTACCAGTGGGAGATGAGGACCAGCAAGAGCTTTCAGGGCTGGCACCTTTAGTGTAGGAGCAATCGCTGGACGTTCGCAATTTCGGTGTTGAGCTCTGGCCAGATTGAGCAGGAGAGGCTGTGTACGTTGGAAGTTTTAGTAGGCTAAACAAGTTCAGAGGCCAAGTGTTTGTGGTTCGTTTGAGAGGTTACCAGTGGGAGATGAGGACCAGCAAGAGCTTTCAGGGCTGGCACCTTTAGTGTAGGAGCAATCGCTGGACGTTTGCAATTTTGGTGTTGAGCTCTGGCCAGATTGAGCAGGAGAGGCTGTGTACGTTGGAAGTTTTAGTAGGCTAAACAAGTTCAGAGGCCAAGTGTTTGTGGTTCGTTTGAGAGGTTACCAGTGGGAGATGAGGACCAGCAAGAGCTTTCAGGGCTGGCACCTTTAGTGTAGGAGCAATCGCTGGACGTTCGCAATTTCGGTGTTGAGCTCTGGCCAGATTGAGCAGGAGAGGGAGTGTACGTTGGAAGTTTTAGTAGGCTAAACAAGTTCAGAGGCCAAGTGTTTGTGGTTCGTTTGAGAGGTTACCAGTGGGAGATGAGGACCAGCAAGAGCTTTCAGGGCTGGCACCTTTAGTGTAGGAGCAATCGCTGGACGTTCGCAATTTCGGTGTTGAGCTCTGGCCAGATTGAGCAGGAGAGGCTGTGTACGTTGGAAGTTTTAGTAGGCTAAACAAGTTCAGAGGCCAAGTGTTTGTGGTTCGTTTGAGAGGTTACCAGTGGGAGATGAGGACCAGCAAGAGCTTTCAGGCCTGGCACCTTTAGTGTAGGAGCTATCGCTGGACGTTCACAATTTCGGTGTTGAGCTCTGGCCAGATTGAGCAGGAGAGGCTGTGTACGTTGGAAGTTTTAGTAGGCTAAACAAGTTCAGAGGCCAAGTGTTTGTGGTTCGTTTGAGAGGTTACCAGTGGGAGATGAGGACCAGCAAGAGCTTTCAGGGCTGGCACCTTTAGTGTAGGAGCAATCGCTGGACGTTCGCAATTTCAGTGTTGAGCTCTGGCCAGATTGAGCAGGAGAGGCTGTGTACGTTGGAAGTTTTAGTAGCCTAAACAAAGTTCAGAGGCCAAGTGTTTGTGGTTCGTTTGAGAGGTTACCAGTGGGAGATGAGGACCAGCAAGAGCTTTCAGGGCTGGCACCTTTAGTGTAGGAGCTATCGCTGGACGTTCGCAATTTCGGTGTTGAATTTCGGGCAGATTGAGCAGGAGAGGCTGTGTACGTTGGAAGTTTTAGTAGGCTAAACAAGTTCAGAGGCCAAGTGTTTGTGGTTCGTTTGAGAGGTTACCAGTGGGAGATGAGGACCAGCAAGAGCTTTCAGGGCTGGCACCTTTAGTGTAGGAGCAATCGCTGGACGTTCGCAATTTCGGTGTTGAGCTCTGGCCAGATTGAGCAGGAGAGGCTGTGTACGTTGGAAGTTTTAGTAGGCTAAACAAGTTCAGAGGCCAAGTGTTTGTGGTTCGTTTGAGAGGTTACCAGTGGGAGATGAGGACCAGCAAGAGCTTTCAGGGCTGGCACCTTTAGTGTAGGAGCAATCGCTGGACGTTCGCAATTTCGGTGTTGAGCTCTGGCCAGATTGAGCAGGAGAGGCTGTGTACATTGGAAGTTTTAGTAGGCTAAACAAGTTCAGAGGCCAAGTGTTTGTGGTTCGTTTGAGAGGTTACCAGTGGGAGATGAGGACCAGCAAGAGCTTTCAGGGCTGGCACCTTTAGTGTAGGAGCAATCGCTGGACGTTTGCAATTTCGGTGTGAGCTCTGGCCAGATTGAGCAGGAGAGGCTGTGTACGTTGGAAGTTTTAGTAGGCTAAACAAGTTCAGAGGCCAAGTGTTTGTGGTTCGTTTGAGAGGTTACCAGTGGGAGATGAGGACCAGCAAGAGCTTTCAGGGCTGGCACCTTTAGTGTAGGAGCAATAGTTGGACGTTTCGCAATTTCGGTGTTGACTTCCGGGAAGATTGAGCAGGAGAGGCTGTGTACGTTGGAAGTTTTAGTAGGCTAAACAAGTTCAGAGGCCAAGTGTTTGTGGTTCGTTTGAGAGGTTACCAGTGGGAGATGAGGACCAGCAAGAGCTTTCAGGGCTGGCACCTTTAGTGTAGGAGCAATCGCTGGACGTTCGCAATTTCGGTGTTGAGCTCTGGCCAGATTGAGCAGGAGAGGCTGTGTACGTTGGAAGTTTTAGTAGGCTAAACAAGTTCAGAGCCCAAGTGTTTGTGGTTCGTTTGAGAGGTTACCAGTGGGAGATGAGGACCAGCAAGAGCTTTCAGGGCTGGCACCTTTAGTGTAGGAGCAATCCCTGGACGTTCTCAATTTCGGTGTTGAATTTTGGGCAGATTGAGCAGGAGAGGCTGTGTACGTTGGAAGTTTTAGTAGCCTAAAATAGTTCAGAGCCCAAGTGTTTGTGGTTCGTTTGAGAGGTTACCAGTGGGAGATGAGGACCAGCAAGAGCTTTCAGGGCTGGCACCTTTAGTGTAGGAGCAATAGTTGGACGTTCGCAATTTCGGTGTTGAATTCCGGGAAGATTGAGCAGGAGAGGCTGTGTACGTTGGAAGTTTTAGTAGGCTAAACAAGTTCAGAGCCCAAGTGTTTGTGGTTCGTTTGAGAGGTTACCAGTGGGAGATGAGGACCAGCAAGAGCTTTCAGGGCTGGCACCTTTACTGTAGGAGCAATCGCTGGACGTTCGCAATTTCGGTGTTGAGCTCTGGCCAGATTGAGCAGGAGAGGCTGTGTACGTTGGAAGTTTTAGTAGGCTAAACAAGTTCAGAGCCCAAGTGTTTGTGGTTCGTTTGAGAGGTTACCAGTGGGAGATGAGGACCAGCAAGAGCTTTCAGGGCTGGCACCTTTAGTGTAGGAGCAATCCCTGGACGTTCTCAATTTCGGTGTTGAATTTTGGGCAGATTGAGCAGGAGAGGCTGTGTACGTTGGAAGTTTTAGGTAGGCTAAACAAGTTCAGAGCCCAAGTGTTTGTGGTTCGTTTGAGAGGTTACCAGTGGGAGATGAGGACCAGCAAGAGCTTTCAGGGCTGGCACCTTTAGTGTAGGAGCAATCGCTGGACGTTCGCAATTTCGGTGTTGAGCTCTGGCCAGATTGAGCAGGAGAGGCTGTGTACGTTGGAAGTTTTAGTAGGCTAAACAAGTTCAGAGGCCAAGTGTTTGTGGTTCGTTTGAGAGGTTACCAGTGGGAGATGAGGACCAGCAAGAGCTTTCAGGGCTGGCACCTTTAGTGTAGGAGCAATCGCTGGACGTTCGCAATTTCGGTGTTGAGCTCTGGCCAGATTGAGCAGGAGAGGGAGTGTACGTTGGAAGTTTTAGTAGCCTAAAAAAGTTCAGAGGCCAAGTGTTTGTGGTTCGTTTGAGAGGTTACCAGTGGGAGATGAGGACCAGCAAGAGCTTTCAGGGCTGGCACCTTTAGTGTAGGAGCAATCGCTGGACGTTCACAATTTCGGTGTTGAGCTCTGGCCAGATTGAGCAGGAGAGGCTGTGTACGTTGGAAGTTTTAGTAGGCTAAACAAGTTCAGAGGCCAAGTGTTTGTGGTTCGTTTGAGAGGTTACCAGTGGGAGATGAGGACCAGCAAGAGCTTTCAGGGCTGGCACCTTTAGTGTAGGAGCAATCACCGGACGTTCGCAATTTCGGTGTTGAGCTCTGGCCAGATTGAGCAGGAGAGGCTGTGTACGTTGGAAGTTTTAGTAGGCTAAACAAGTTCAGAGCCCAAGTGTTTGTGGTTCGTTTGAGAGGTTACCAGTGGGAGATGAGGACCAGCAAGAGCTTTCAGGGCTGGCACCTTTAGTGTAGGAGCAATCGCTGGACGTTCGCAATTTCGGTGTTGAATTCCGGGAAGATTGAGCAGGAGAGGCTGTGTACGTTGGAAGTTTTAGTAGGCTAAACAAGTTCAGAGGCCAAGTGTTTGTGGTTCGTTTGAGAGGTTACCAGTGGGAGATGAGGACCAGCAAGAGCTTTCAGGGCTGGCACCTTTAGTGTAGGAGCAATCGCCGGACGTTCGCAATTTCGGTGTTGAGCTCTGGCCAGATTGAGCAGGAGAGGCTGTGTACGTTGGAAGTTTTAGTAGGCTAAACAAGTTCAGAGGCCAAGTGTTTGTGGTTCGTTTGAGAGGTTACCAGTGGGAGATGAGGACCAGCAAGAGCTTTCAGGGCTGGCACCTTTAGTGTGGGAGCAATCGCTGGACGTTTGCAATTTTGGTGTTGAGCTCTGGCCAGATTGAGCAGGAGAGGCTGTGTACGTTGGAAGTTTTAGTAGGCTAAACAAGTTCAGAGGCCAAGTGTTTGTGGTTCGTTTGAGAGGTTACCAGTGGAGATGAGGACCAGCAAGAGCTTTCAGGGCTGGCACCTTTAGTGTAGGAGCAATCGCTGGACGTTCGCAATTTCGGTGTTGAGCTCTGGCCAGATTGAGCAGGAGAGGGAGTGTACGTTGGAAGTTTTAGTAGGCTAAACAAGTTCAGAGGCCAAGTGTTTGTGGTTCGTTTGAGAGGTTACCAGTGGGAGATGAGGACCAGCAAGAGCTTTCAGGGCTGGCACCTTTAGTGTAGGAGCAATCGCTGGACGTTCGCAATTTCGGTGTTGAGCTCTGGCCAGATTGAGCAGGAGAGGGAGTGTACGTTGGAAGTTTTAGTAGGCTAAACAAGTTCAGAGGCCAAGTGTTTGTGGTTCGTTTGAGAGGTTACCAGTGGGAGATGAGGACCAGCAAGAGCTTTCAGGGCTGGCACCTTTAGTGTAGGAGCAATCGCTGGACGTTCACAATTTCGGTGTTGAGCTCTGGCCAGATTGAGCAGGAGAGGCTGTGTACGTTGGAAGTTTTAGTAGGCTAAACAAGTTCAGAGGCCAAGTGTTTGTGGTTCGTTTGAGAGGTTACCAGTGGGAGATGAGGACCAGCAAGAGCTTTCAGGGCTGGCACCTTTAGTGTAGGAGCAATCGCTGGACGTTCGCAATTTCAGTGTTGAGCTCTGGCCAGATTGAGCAGGAGAGGCTGTGTACGTTGGAAGTTTTAGTAGGCTAAACAAGTTCAGAGCCCAAGTGTTTGTGGTTCGTTTGAGAGGTTACCAGTGGGAGATGAGGACCAGCAAGAGCTTTCAGGGCTGGCACCATTAGTGTAGGAGCAATCGCTGGACGTTCACAATTTCGGTTTTGAATTTTGGCCAGATTGAGCAGGAGAGGCTGTGTACGTTGGAAGTTTTAGTAGGCTAAACAAGTTCAGAGGCCAAGTGTTTGTGGTTCGTTTGAGAGGTTACCAGTGGGAGATGAGGACCAGCAAGAGCTTTCAGGGCTGGCACCTTTAGTGTAGGAGCTATCGCTGGACGTTCGCAATTTCGGTGTTGAATTTCGGGCAGATTGAGCAGGAGAGGCTGTGTACGTTGGAAGTTTTAGTAGGCTAAACAAGTTCAGAGGCCAAGTGTTTGTGGTTCGTTTGAGAGGTTACCAGTGGGAGATGAGGACCAGCAAGAGCTTTCAGGGCTGGCACCTTTAGTGTAGGAGCAATCGCTGGACGTTCGCAATTTCGGTGTTGAATTCCGGGAAGATTGAGCAGGAGAGGCTGTGTACGTTGGAAGTTTTAGTAGGCTAAACAAGTTCAGAGGCCAAGTGTTTGTGGTTCGTTTGAGAGGTTACCAGTGGGAGATGAGGACCAGCAAGAGCTTTCAGGGCTGGCACCTTTAGTGTAGGAGCAATCGCTGGACGTTCGCAATTTCGGTGTTGAGCTCTGGCCAGATTGAGCAGGAGAGGCTGTGTACGTTGGAAGTTTTAGTAGGCTAAACAAGTTCAGAGGCCAAGTGTTTGTGGTTCGTTTGAGAGGTTACCAGTGGGAGATGAGGACCAGCAAGAGCTTTCAGGGCTGGCACCTTTAGTGTAGGAGTAATCCCTGGACGTTCTCAATTTCGGTGTTGAATTTTGGGCAGATTGAGCAGGAGAGGCTGTGTACGTTGGAAGTTTTAGTAGGCTAAACAAGTTCAGAGGCCAAGTGTTTGTGGTTCATTTGAGAGGTTACCAGTGGGAGATGAGGACCAGCAAGAGCTTTCAGGGCTGGCACCTTTAGTGTAGGAGCAATCGCTGGACGTTCGCAATTTCGGTGTTGAGCTCTGGCCAGATTGAGCAGGAGAGGCTGTGTACGTTGGAAGTTTTAGTAGGCTAAACAAGTTCAGAGGCCAAGTGTTTGTGGTTCGTTTGAGAGGTTACCAGTGGGAGATGAGGACCAGCAAGAGCTTTCAGGGCTGGCACCTTTAGTGTAGGAGCAATCGCTGGACGTTCGCAATTTCGGTGTTGAGCTCTGGCCAGATTGAGCAGGAGAGGGAGTGTACGTTGGAAGTTTTAGTAGCCTAAAAAGTTCAGAGGCCAAGTGTTTGTGGTTCGTTTGAGAGGTTACCAGTGGGAGATGAGGACCAGCAAGAGCTTTCAGGGCTGGCACCTTTAGTGTAGGAGCAATCGCTGGACGTTCACAATTTCGGTGTTGAGCTCTGGCCAGATTGAGCAGGAGAGGCTGTGTACGTTGGAAGTTTTAGTAGGCTAAACAAGTTCAGAGGCCAAGTGTTTGTGGTTCGTTTGAGAGGTTACCAGTGGGAGATGAGGACCAGCAAGAGCTTTCAGGGCTGGCACCTTTAGTGTAGGAGCAATAGTCGGACGTTCGCAATTTCGGTGTTGAGCTCTGGCCAGATTGAGCAGGAGAGGCTGTGTACGTTGGAAGTTTTAGTAGGCTAAACAAGTTCAGAGCCCAAGTGTTTGTGGTTCGTTTGAGAGGTTCCCAGTGGGAGATGAGGACCAGCAAGAGCTTTCAGGGCTGGCACCTTTAGTTTAGGAGCAATCCCTGGACGTTCACAACATCGGTGTTGAATTTCGGGCAGATTGAGCAGGAGAGGCTGTGTACGTTGGAAGTTTTAGTAGGCTAAACAAGTTCAGAGGCCAAGTGTTTGTGGTTCGTTTGAGAGGTTACCAGTGGGAGATGAGGACCAGCAAGAGCTTTCAGGGCTGGCACCTTTAGTGTAGGAGCAATCGCTGGACGTTCGCAATTTCGGTGTTGAGCTCTGGCCAGATTGAGCAGGAGAGGCTGTGTACGTTGGAAGTTTTAGTAGGCTAAACAAGTTCAGAGCCCAAGTGTTTGTGGTTCGTTTGAGAGGTTACCAGTGGGAGATGAGGACCAGCAAGAGCTTTCAGGGCTGGCACCTTTAGTGTAGGAGCAATCGCTGGACGTTCGCAATTTCGGTGTGAGCTCTGGCCAGATTGAGCAGGAGAGGCTGTGTACGTTGGAAGTTTTAGTAGCCTAAACAAGTTCAGAGGCCAAGTGTTTGTGGTTCATTTGAGAGGTTACCAGTGGGAGATGAGGACCAGCAAGAGCTTTCAGGGCTGGCACCTTTAGTGTAGGAGCAATAGTTGGACGTTCGCAATTTCGGTGTTGAATTCCGGGAAGATTGAGCAGGAGAGGCTGTGTACGTTGGAAGTTTTAGTAGGCTAAACAAGTTCAGAGGCCAAGTGTTTGTGGTTCGTTTGAGAGGTTACCAGTGGGAGATGAGGACCAGCAAGAGCTTTCAGGGCTGGCACCTTTAGTGTAGGAGCAATCGCTGGACGTTCGCAATTTCGGTGTTGAGCTCTGGCCAGATTGAGCAGGAGAGGCTGTGTACGTTGGAAGTTTTAGTAGGCTAAACAAGTTCAGAGCCCAAGTGTTTGTGGTTCGTTTGAGAGGTTACCAGTGGGAGATGAGGACCAGCAAGAGCTTTCAGGGCTGGCACCTTTAGTGTAGGAGCAATCCCTGGACGTTCTCAATTTCGGTGTTGAATTTTGGGCAGATTGAGCAGGAGAGGCTGTGTACGTTGGAAGTTTTAGTAGCCTAAAATAGTTCAGAGCCCAAGTGTTTGTGGTTCGTTTGAGAGGTTACCAGTGGGAGATGAGGACCAGCAAGAGCTTTCAGGGCTGGCACCTTTAGTGTAGGAGCAATCGCTGGACGTTCGCAATTTCGGTGTTGAGCTCTGGCCAGATTGAGCAGGAGAGGCTGTGTACGTTGGAAGTTTTAGTAGGCTAAACAAGTTCAGAGGCCAAGTGTTTGTGGTTCGTTTGAGAGGTTACCAGTGGGAGATGAGGACCAGCAAGAGCTTTCAGGGCTGGCACCTTTAGTGTAGGAGCAATCGCTGGACGTTCGCAATTTCGGTGTTGAGCTCTGGCCAGATTGAGCAGGAGAGGCTGTGTACGTTGGAAGTTTTAGTAGCCTAAAAAATTCAGAGGCCAAGTGTTTGTGGTTCGTTTGAGAGGTTACCAGTGGGAGATGAGGACCAGCAAGAGCTTTCAGGGCTGGCACCTTTAGTGTAGGAGCAATCGCTGGACGTTCACAATTTCGGTGTTGAGCTCTGGCCAGATTGAGCAGGAGAGGCTGTGTACGTTGGAAGTTTTAGTAGGCTAAACAAGTTCAGAGGCCAAGTGTTTGTGGTTCGTTTGAGAGGTTACCAGTGGGAGATGAGGACCAGCAAGAGCTTTCAGGGCTGGCACCTTTAGTGTAGGAGCAATCACCGGACGTTCGCAATTTCGGTGTTGAGCTCTGGCCAGATTGAGCAGGAGAGGCTGTGTACGTTGGAAGTTTTAGTAGGCTAAACAAGTTCAGAGCCCAAGTGTTTGTGGTTCGTTTGAGAGGTTACCAGTGGGAGATGAGGACCAGCAAGAGCTTTCAGGGCTGGCACCTTTAGTGTAGGAGCAATCGCTGGACGTTCGCAATTTCGGTGTTGAATTCCGGGAAGATTGAGCAGGAGAGGCTGTGTACGTTGGAAGTTTTAGTAGGCTAAACAAGTTCAGAGGCCAAGTGTTTGTGGTTCGTTTGAGAGGTTACCAGTGGGAGATGAGGACCAGCAAGAGCTTTCAGGGCTGGCACCTTTAGTGTAGGAGCAATCGCCGGACGTTCGCAATTTCGGTGTTGAGCTCTGGCCAGATTGAGCAGGAGAGGCTGTGTACGTTGGAAGTTTTAGTAGGCTAAACAAGTTCAGAGCCCAAGTGTTTGTGGTTCGTTTGAGAGGTTACCAGTGGGAGATGAGGACCAGCAAGAGCTTTCAGGGCTGGCACCTTTAGTGTGGGAGCAATCGCTGGACGTTTGCAATTTTGGTGTTGAGCTCTGGCCAGATTGAGCAGGAGAGGCTGTGTACGTTGGAAGTTTTAGTAGGCTAAACAAGTTCAGAGGCCAAGTGTTTGTGGTTCGTTTGAGAGGTTACCAGTGGGAGATGAGGACCAGCAAGAGCTTTCAGGGCTGGCACCTTTAGTGTAGGAGCAATCGCTGGACGTTCGCAATTTCGGTGTTGAGCTCTGGCCAGATTGAGCAGGAGAGGGAGTGTACGTTGGAAGTTTTAGTAGGCTAAACAAGTTCAGAGCCCAAGTGTTTGTGGTTCGTTTGAGAGGTTACCAGTGGAGATGAGGACCAGCAAGAGCTTTCAGGGCTGGCACCTTTAGTGTAGGAGCAATCGCTGGACGTTCGCAATTTCGGTGTTGAGCTCTGGCCAGATTGAGCAGGAGAGGGAGTGTACGTTGGAAGTTTTAGTAGGCTAAACAAGTTCAGAGGCCAAGTGTTTGTGGTTCGTTTGAGAGGTTACCAGTGGGAGATGAGGACCAGCAAGAGCTTTCAGGGCTGGCACCTTTAGTGTAGGAGCAATCGCTGGACGTTCACAATTTCGGTGTTGAGCTCTGGCCAGATTGAGCAGGAGAGGCTGTGTACGTTGGAAGTTTTAGTAGGCTAAACAAGTTCAGAGGCCAAGTGTTTGTGGTTCGTTTGAGAGGTTACCAGTGGGAGATGAGGACCAGCAAGAGCTTTCAGGGCTGGCACCTTTAGTGTAGGAGCAATCGCTGACGTTCGCAATTTCAGTGTTGAGCTCTGGCCAGATTGAGCAGGAGAGGCTGTGTACGTTGGAAGTTTTAGTAGGCTAAACAAGTTCAGAGCCCAAGTGTTTGTGGTTCGTTTGAGAGGTTACCAGTGGGAGATGAGGACCAGCAAGAGCTTTCAGGGCTGGCACCATTAGTGTAGGAGCAATCGCTGGACGTTCACAATTTCGGTTTTGAATTTTGGCCAGATTGAGCAGGGGAGGGCTGTGTACGTTGGAAGTTTTAGTAGGCTAAACAAGTTCAGAGGCCAAGTGTTTGTGGTTCGTTTGAGAGGTTACCAGTGGGAGATGAGGACCAGCAAGAGCTTTCAGGGCTGGCACCTTTAGTGTAGGAGCTATCGCTGGACGTTCGCAATTTCGGTGTTGAATTTCGGGCAGATTGAGCAGGAGAGGCTGTGTACGTTGGAAGTTTTAGTAGGCTAAACAAGTTCAGAGGCCAAGTGTTTGTGGTTCGTTTGAGAGGTTACCAGTGGGAGATGAGGACCAGCAAGAGCTTTCAGGGCTGGCACCTTTAGTGTAGGAGCAATCGCTGGATGTTCGCAATTTCGGTGTTGAGCTCTGGCCAGATTGAGCAGGAGAGGCTGTGTACGTTGGAAGTTTTAGTAGGCTAAACAAGTTCAGAGCCAAGTGTTTGTGGTTCGTTTGAGAGGTTACCAGTGGGAGATGAGGACCAGCAAGAGCTTTCAGGGCTGGCACCTTTAGTGTAGGAGCAATCCTGGACGTTCTCAATTTCGGTGTTGAATTTTGGGCAGATTGAGCAGGAGAGGCTGTGTACGTTGGAAGTTTTAGTAGCCTAAAATAGTTCAGAGCCCAAGTGTTTGTGGTTCGTTTGAGAGGTTACCAGTGGGAGATGAGGACCAGCAAGAGCTTTCAGGGCTGGCACCTTTAGTGTAGGAGCAATCGCTGGACGTTCGCAATTTCGGTGTTGAGCTCTGGCCAGATTGAGCAGGAGAGGCTGTGTACGTTGGAAGTTTTAGTAGGCTAAACAAGTTCAGAGGCCAAGTGTTTGTGGTTCGTTTGAGAGGTTACCAGTGGGAGATGAGGACCAGCAAGAGCTTTCAGGGCTGGCACCTTTAGTGTAGGAGCAATCGCTGGACGTTCGCAATTTCGGTGTTGAGCTCTGGCCAGATTGAGCAGGAGAGGGAGTGTACGTTGGAAGTTTTAGTAGCCTAAAAAGTTCAGAGGCCAAGTGTTTGTGGTTGTGTTGTTCGTTTGAGAGGTTACCAGTGGGAGATGAGGACCAGCAAGAGCTTTCAGGGCTGGCACCTTTAGTGTAGGAGCAATCGCTGGACGTTCACAATTTCGGTGTTGAGCTCTGGCCAGATTGAGCAGGAGAGGCTGTGTACGTTGGAAGTTTTAGTAGGCTAAACAAGTTCAGAGGCCAAGTGTTTGTGGTTCGTTTGAGAGGTTACCAGTGGGAGATGAGGACCAGCAAGAGCTTTCAGGGCTGGCACCTTTAGTGTAGGAGCAATAGTCGGACGTTCGCAATTTCGGTGTTGAGCTCTGGCCAGATTGAGCAGGAGAGGCTGTGTACGTTGGAAGTTTTAGTAGGCTAAACAAGTTCAGAGCCCAAGTGTTTGTGGTTCGTTTGAGAGGTTCCAGTGGGAGATGAGGACCAGCAAGAGCTTTCAGGGCTGGCACCTTTAGTTTAGGAGCAATCCCTGGACGTTCACAACATCGGTGTTGAATTTCGGGCAGATTGAGCAGGAGAGGCTGTGTACGTTGGAAGTTTTAGTAGGCTAAACAAGTTCAGAGCCCAAGTGTTTGTGGTTCGTTTGAGAGGTTACCAGTGGGAGATGAGGACCAGCAAGAGCTTTCAGGGCTGGCACCTTTAGTGTAGGAGCAATCGCTGGACGTTCGCAATTTCGGTGTTGAATTCCGGGAAGATTGAGCAGGAGAGGCTGTGTACGTTGGAAGTTTTAGTAGGCTAAACAAGTTCAGAGGCCAAGTGTTTGTGGTTCGTTTGAGAGGTTACCAGTGGGAGATGAGGACCAGCAAGAGCTTTCAGGGCTGGCACCTTTAGTGTAGGAGCAATCGCCGGACGTTCGCAATTTCGGTGTTGAGCTCTGGCCAGATTGAGCAGGAGAGGCTGTGTACGTTGGAAGTTTTAGTAGGCTAAACAAGTTCAGAGGCCAAGTGTTTGTGGTTCGTTTGAGAGGTTACCAGTGGGAGATGAGGACCAGCAAGAGCTTTCAGGGCTGGCACCATTAGTGTAGGAGCAATCGCTGGACGTTTGCAATTTTGGTGTTGAGCTCTGGCCAGATTGAGCAGGAGAGGCTGTGTACGTTGGAAGTTTTAGTAGGCTAAACAAGTTCAGAGGCCAAGTGTTTGTGGTTCGTTTGAGAGGTTACCAGTGGGAGATGAGGACCAGCAAGAGCTTTCAGGGCTGGCACCTTTAGTGTAGGAGCAATCGCTGGACGTTCGCAATTTCGGTGTTGAGCTCTGGCCAGATTGAGCAGGAGAGGGAGTGTACGTTGGAAGTTTTAGTAGGCTAAACAAGTTCAGAGGCCAAGTGTTTGTGGTTCGTTTGAGAGGTTACCAGTGGGAGATGAGGACCAGCAAGAGCTTTCAGGGCTGGCACCTTTAGTGTAGGAGCAATCGCTGGACGTTCGCAATTTCGGTGTTGAGCTCTGGCCAGATTGAGCAGGAGAGGCTGTGTACGTTGGAAGTTTTAGTAGGCTAAACAAGTTCAGAGGCCAAGTGTTTGTGGTTCGTTTGAGAGGTTACCAGTGGGAGATGAGGACCAGCAAGAGCTTTCAGGGCTGGCACCTTTAGTGTAGGAGCAATCGCTGGACGTTCACAATTTCGGTGTTGAGCTCTGGCCAGATTGAGCAGGAGAGGCTGTGTACGTTGGAAGTTTTAGTAGGCTAAACAAGTTCAGAGGCCAAGTGTTTGTGGTTCGTTTGAGAGGTTACCAGTGGGAGATGAGGACCAGCAAGAGCTTTCAGGGCTGGCACCTTTAGTGTAGGAGCTATCGCTGGACGTTCGCAATTTCGGTGTTGAATTTCGGGCAGATTGAGCAGGAGAGGCTGTGTACGTTGGAAGTTTTAGTAGGCTAAACAAGTTCAGAGGCCAAGTGTTTGTGGTTCGTTTGAGAGGTTACCAGTGGGAGATGAGGACCAGCAAGAGCTTTCAGGGCTGGCACCTTTAGTGTAGGAGCAATCGCTGGACGTTCACAATTTCGGTGTTGAGCTCTGGCCAGATTGAGCAGGAGAGGCTGTGTACGTTGGAAGTTTTAGTAGGCTAAACAAGTTCAGAGGCCAAGTGTTTGTGGTTCGTTTGAGAGGTTACCAGTGGGAGATGAGGACCAGCAAGAGCTTTCAGGGCTGGCACCTTTAGTGTAGGAGCAATCGCTGGACGTTCGCAATTTCGGTGTTGAGCTCTGGCCAGATTGAGCAGGAGAGGCTGTGTACGTTGGAAGTTTTAGTAGGCTAAACAAGTTCAGAGGCCAAGTGTTTGTGGTTCGTTTGAGAGGTTACCAGTGGGAGATGAGGACCAGCAAGAGCTTTCAGGGCTGGCACCTTTAGTGTAGGAGCAATCGCTGGACGTTCGCAATTTCGGTGTGAGCTCTGGCCAGATTGAGCAGGAGAGGCTGTGTACGTTGGAAGTTTTAGTAGGCTAAACAAGTTCAGAGCCCAAGTGTTTGTGGTTCGTTTGAGAGGTTACCAGTGGGAGATGAGGACCAGCAAGAGCTTTCAGGGCTGGCACCTTTAGTGTAGGAGCAATAGTTGGACGTTCGCAATTTCGGTGTTGAATTCCGGGAAGATTGAGCAGGAGAGGCTGTGTACGTTGGAAGTTTTAGTAGGCTAAACAAGTTCAGAGGCCAAGTGTTTGTGGTTCGTTTGAGAGGTTACCAGTGGGAGATGAGGACCAGCAAGAGCTTTCAGGGCTGGCACCTTTAGTGTAGGAGCAATCGCTGGACGTTCGCAATTTCGGTGTTGAGCTCTGGCCAGATTGAGCAGGAGAGGCTGTGTACGTTGGAAGTTTTAGTAGGCTAAACAAGTTCAGAGCCCAAGTGTTTGTGGTTCGTTTGAGAGGTTACCAGTGGGAGATGAGGACCAGCAAGAGCTTTCAGGGCTGGCACCTTTAGTGTAGGAGCAATCCCTGGACGTTCTCAATTTCGGTGTTGAATTTTGGGCAGATTGAGCAGGAGAGGCTGTGTACGTTGGAAGTTTTAGTAGCCTAAAATAGTTCAGAGCCCAAGTGTTTGTGGTTCGTTTGAGAGGTTACCAGTGGGAGATGAGGACCAGCAAGAGCTTTCAGGGCTGGCACCTTTAGTGTAGGAGCAATCGCCGGACGTTCGCAATTTCGGTGTTGAGCTCTGGCCAGATTGAGCAGGAGAGGCTGTGTACGTTGGAAGTTTTAGTAGGCTAAACAAGTTCAGAGCCCAAGTGTTTGTGGTTCGTTTGAGAGGTTACCAGTGGGAGATGAGGACCAGCAAGAGCTTTCAGGGCTGGCACCTTTAGTGTAGGAGCAATCGCTGGACGTTCGCAATTTCGGTGTTGAGCTCTGGCCAGATTGAGCAGGAGAGGGAGTGTACGTTGGAAGTTTTAGTAGCCTAAAAAAGTTCAGAGGCCAAGTGTTTGTGGTTCGTTTGAGAGGTTACCAGTGGGAGATGAGGACCAGCAAGAGCTTTCAGGGCTGGCACCTTTAGTGTAGGAGCAATCGCTGGACGTTCGCAATTTCGGTGTTGAGCTCTGGCCAGATTGAGCAGGAGAGGCTGTGTACGTTGGAAGTTTTAGTAGGCTAAACAAGTTCAGAGGCCAAGTGTTTGTGGTTCGTTTGAGAGGTTACCAGTGGGAGATGAGGACCAGCAAGAGCTTTCAGGGCTGGCACCTTTAGTGTAGGAGCAATCGCTGGACGTTCGCAATTTCGGTGTTGAGCTCTGGCCAGATTGAGCAGGAGAGGCTGTGTACGTTGGAAGTTTTAGTAGGCTAAACAAGTTCAGAGCCCAAGTGTTTGTGGTTCGTTTGAGAGGTTCCCAGTGGGAGATGAGGACCAGCAAGAGCTTTCAGGGCTGGCACCATTAGTGTAGGAGCAATCGCTGGACGTTCACAATTTCGGTTTTGAATTTTGGCCAGATTGAGCAGGGGAGGCTGTGTACGTTGGAAGTTTTAGTAGGCTAAACAAGTTCAGAGGCCAAGTGTTTGTGGTTCGTTTGAGAGGTTACCAGTGGGAGATGAGGACCAGCAAGAGCTTTCAGGGCTGGCACCTTTAGTGTAGGAGCTATCGCTGGACGTTCACAATTTTGGTGTTGAATTTCGGGCAGATTGAGCAGGAGAGGCTGTGTACGTTGGAAGTTTTAGTAGGCTAAACAAGTTCAGAGGCCAAGTGTTTGTGGTTCGTTTGAGAGGTTACCAGTGGGAGATGAGGACCAGCAAGAGCTTTCAGGGCTGGCACCTTTAGTGTAGGAGCAATCGCTGGACGTTCGCAATTTCGGTGTTGAGCTCTGGCCAGATTGAGCAGGAGAGGCTGTGTACGTTGGAAGTTTTAGTAGGCTAAACAAGTTCAGAGGCCAAGTGTTTGTGGTTCGTTTGAGAGGTTACCAGTGGGAGATGAGGACCAGCAAGAGCTTTCAGGGCTGGCACCTTTAGTGTAGGAGCAATCGCTGGACGTTCGCAATTTCGGTGTTGAGCTCTGGCCAGATTGAGCAGGAGAGGCTGTGTACATTGGAAGTTTTAGTAGGCTAAACAAGTTCAGAGCCCAAGTGTTTGTGGTTCGTTTGAGAGGTTACCAGTGGGAGATGAGGACCAGCAAGAGCTTTCAGGGCTGGCACCTTTAGTGTAGGAGCAATCGCTGGACGTTCGCAATTTCGGTGTGAGCTCTGGCCAGATTGAGCAGGAGAGGCTGTGTACGTTGGAAGTTTTAGTAGGCTAAACAAGTTCAGAGCCCAAGTGTTTGTGGTTCGTTTGAGAGGTTACCAGTGGGAGATGAGGACCAGCAAGAGCTTTCAGGGCTGGCACCTTTAGTGTAGGAGCAATAGTCGGACGTTCGCAATTTCGGTGTTGAGCTCTGGCCAGATTGAGCAGGAGAGGCTGTGTACGTTGGAAGTTTTAGTAGGCTAAACAAGTTCAGAGCCCAAGTGTTTGTGGTTCGTTTGAGAGGTTACCAGTGGGAGATGAGGACCAGCAAGAGCTTTCAGGGCTGGCACCTTTAGTTTAGGAGCAATCGCTGGACGTTCTCAAATTCGGTGTTGAATTTCGGGCAGATTGAGCAGGAGAGGCTGTGTACGTTGGAAGTTTTAGTAGGCTAAACAAGTTCAGAGGCCAAGTGTTTGTGGTTCGTTTGAGAGGTTACCAGTGGGAGATGAGGACCAGCAAGAGCTTTCAGGGCTGGCACCTTTAGTTTAGGAGCAATCCCTGGACGTTCACAACATCGGTGTTGAATTTCGGGCAGATTGAGCAGGAGAGGCTGTGTACGTTGGAAGTTTTAGTAGGCTAAACAAGTTCAGAGCCCAAGTGTTTGTGGTTCGTTTGAGAGGTTACCAGTGGGAGATGAGGACCAGCAAGAGCTTTCAGGGCTGGCACCTTTAGTGTAGGAGCAATCGCTGGACGTTCGCAATTTCGGTGTTGAGCTC
Source organism: Gavia stellata (assembly GCF_030936135.1). Classification (NCBI taxonomy): domain Eukaryota; kingdom Metazoa; phylum Chordata; class Aves; order Gaviiformes; family Gaviidae; genus Gavia; species Gavia stellata. Next base: position 31,948 of record NW_026776875.1, read on the forward strand.
TGGCCAGATTGAGCAGGAGAGGCTGTGTACGTTGGAAGTTTTAGTAGGCTAAACAAGTTCAGAGGCCAAGCGTTTGTGGTTCGTTTGAGAGGTTACCAGTGGGAGATGAGGACCAGCAAGAGCTTTCAGGGCTGGCACCTTTAGTGTAGGAGCAATCGCTGGACGTTCGCAATTTCGGTGTTGAGCTCTGGCCAGATTGAGCAGGAGAGGCTGTGTACGTTGGAAGTTTTAGTAGGCTAAACAAGTTCAGAGCCCAAGTGTTTGTGGTTCCTTTGAGAGGTTACCAGTGGGAGATGAGGACCAGCCAGAGCTTTCAGGGCTGGCACCTTTAGTTTAGGAGCAATCGCTGGACGTTCGCAATTTCGGTGTTGAATTTCGGGCAGATTGAGCAGGAGAGGCTGTGTACGTTGGAAGTTTTAGTAGGCTAAACAAGTTCAGAGGCCAAGTGTTTGTGGTTCGTTTGAGAGGTTACCAGTGGGAGATGAGGACCAGCAAGAGCTTTCAGGGCTGGCACCTTTAGTGTAGGAGCAATCGCTGGACGTTCGCAATTTCGGTGTTGAGCTCTGGCCAGATTGAGCAGGAGAGGCTGTGTACGTTGGAAGTTTTAGTAGCCTAAACAAGTTCAGAGGCCAAGTGTTTGTGGTTCGTTTGAGAGGTTACCAGTGGGAGATGAGGACCAGCAAGAGCTTTCAGGGCTGGCACCTTTAGTGTAGGAGCAATCCCTGGACGTTCTCAATTTCGGTGTTGAATTTTGGGCAGATTGAGCAGGAGAGGCTGTTTACGTTGGAAGTTTTAGTAGCCTAAAATAGTTCAGAGCCCAAGTGTTTGTGGTTCGTTTGAGAGGTTACCAGTGGGAGATGAGGACCAGCAAGAGCTTTCAGGGCTGGCACCTTTAGTGTAGGAGCAATCGCTGGACGTTCGCAATTTCGGTGTTGAGCTCTGGCCAGATTGAGCAGGAGAGGCTGTGTACGTTGGAAGTTTTAGTAGGCTAAACAAGTTCAGAGGCCAAGTGTTTGTGGTTCGTTTGAGAGGTTACCAGTGGGAGATGAGGACCAGCAAGAGCTTTCAGGGCTGGCACCTTTAGTGTAGGAGCAATCGCTGGACGTTCGCAATTTCGGTGTTGAGCTCTGGCCAGATTGAGCAGGAGAGGCTGTGTACGTTGGAAGTTTTAGTAGGCTAAACAAGTTCAGAGCCCAAGTGTTTGTGGTTCCTTTGAGAGGTTACCAGTGGGAGATGAGGACCAGCCAGAGCTTTCAGGGCTGGCACCTTTAGTTTAGGAGCAATCGCTGGACGTTCGCAATTTCGGTGTTGAATTTCGGGCAGATTGAGCAGGAGAGGCTGTGTACGTTGGAAGTTTTAGTAGGCTAAACAAGTTCAGAGGCCAAGTGTTTGTGGTTCGTTTGAGAGGTTACCAGTGGGAGATGAGGACCAGCAAGAGCTTTCAGGGCTGGCACCTTTAGTGTAGGAGCAATCGCTGGACGTTCGCAATTTCGGTGTTGAGCTCTGGCCAGATTGAGCAGGAGAGGCTGTGTACGTTGGAAGTTTAGTAGCCTAAACAAGTTCAGAGGCCAAGTGTTTGTGGTTCGTTTGAGAGGTTACCAGTGGGAGATGAGGACCAGCAAGAGCTTTCAGGGCTGGCACCTTTAGTGTAGGAGCAATCGCTGGACGTTCGCAATTTCGGTGTTGAGCTCTGGCCAGATTGAGCAGGAGAGGGAGTGTACGTTGGAAGTTTTAGTAGGCTAAACAAGTTCAGAGGCCAAGTGTTTGTGGTTCGTTTGAGAGGTTACCAGTGGGAGATGAGGACCAGCAAGAGCTTTCAGGGCTGGCACCTTTAGTGTAGGAGCAATCGCTGGACGTTCACAATTTCGGTGTTGAATTTTGGCCAGATTGAGCAGGAGAGGCTGTGTACGTTGGAAGTTTTAGTAGCCTAAAAAAGTTCAGAGGCCAAGTGTTTGTGGTTCGTTTGAGAGGTTACCAGTGGGAGATGAGGACCAGCAAGAGCTTTCAGGGCTGGCACCTTTAGTGTAGGAGCAATCGCTGGACGTTCGCAATTTCGGTGTTGAGCTCTGGCCAGATTGAGCAGGAGAGGCTGTGTACGTTGGAAGTTTTAGTAGGCTAAACAAGTTCAGAGGCCAAGTGTTTGTGGTTCGTTTGAGAGGTTACCAGTGGGAGATGAGGACCAGCAAGAGCTTTCAGGGCTGGCACCTTTAGTGTAGGAGCTATCGCTGGACGTTCACAACATCGGTGTTGAATTTCGGGCAGATTGAGCAGGAGAGGCTGTGTACGTTGGAAGTTTTAGTAGGCTAAACAAGTTCAGAGCCCAAGTGTTTGTGGTTCGTTTGAGAGGTTACCAGTGGGAGATGAGGACCAGCAAGAGCTTTCAGGGCTGGCACCTTTAGTGTAGGAGCAATCGCTGGACGTTCGCAATTTCGGTGTTGAGCTCTGGCCAGATTGAGCAGGAGAGGCTGTGTACGTTGGAAGTTTTAGTAGGCTAAACAAGTCCAGAGGCCAAGTGTTTGTGGTTCGTTTGAGAGGTTACCAGTGGGAGATGAGGACCAGCAAGAGCTTTCAGGGCTGGCACCTTTAGTGTAGGAGCAATCGCTGGACGTTCGCAATTTCGGTGTGAGCTCTGGCCAGATTGAGCAGGAGAGGCTGTGTACGTTGGAAGTTTTAGTAGGCTAAACAAGTTCAGAGGCCAAGTGTTTGTGGTTCGTTTGAGAGGTTACCAGTGGGAGATGAGGACCAGCAAGAGCTTTCAGGGCTGGCACCTTTAGTGTAGGAGCAATAGTCGGACGTTCGCAATTTCGGTGTTGAGCTCTGGCCAGATTGAGCAGGAGAGGCTGTGTACGTTGGAAGTTTTAGTAGGCTAAACAAGTTCAGAGCCCAAGTGTTTGTGGTTCGTTTGAGAGGTTACCAGTGGCAGATGAGGACCAGCAAGAGCTTTCAGGGCTGGCACCTTTAGTTTAGGAGCAATCGCTGGACGTTCTCAATTTCGGTGTTGAATTTCGGGCAGATTGAGCAGGAGAGGCTGTGTACGTTGGAAGTTTTAGTAGGCTAAACAAGTTCAGAGCCCAAGTGTTTGTGGTTCGTTTGAGAGGTTACCAGTGGGAGATGAGGACCAGCAAGAGCTTTCAGGGCTGGCACCTTTAGTTTAGGAGCAATCCCTGGACGTTCACAACATCGGTGTTGAATTTCGGGCAGATTGAGCAGGAGAGGCTGTGTACGTTGGAAGTTTTAGTAGGCTAAACAAGTTCAGAGCCCAAGTGTTTGTGGTTCGTTTGAGAGGTTACCAGTGGGAGATGAGGACCAGCAAGAGCTTTCAGGGCTGGCACCTTTAGTGTAGGAGCAATCGCTGGACGTTCGCAATTTCGGTGTTGAGCTCTGGCCAGATTGAGCAGGAGAGGCTGTGTACGTTGGAAGTTTTAGTAGGCTAAACAAGTTCAGAGGCCAAGCGTTTGTGGTTCGTTTGAGAGGTTACCAGTGGGAGATGAGGACCAGCAAGAGCTTTCAGGGCTGGCACCTTTAGTGTAGGAGCAATCGCTGGACGTTCGCAATTTCGGTGTTGAGCTCTGGCCAGATTGAGCAGGAGAGGCTGTGTACGTTGGAAGTTTTAGTAGGCTAAACAAGTTCAGAGCCTAAGTGTTTGTGGTTCCTTTGAGAGGTTACCAGTGGGAGATGAGGACCAGCCAGAGCTTTCAGGGCTGGCACCTTTAGTTTAGGAGCAATCGCTGGACGTTCTCAATTTCGGTGTTGAATTTCGGGCAGATTGAGCAGGAGAGGCTGTGTACGTTGGAAGTTTTAGTAGGCTAAACAAGTTCAGAGGCCAAGTGTTTGTGGTTCGTTTGAGAGGTTACCAGTGGGAGATGAGGACCAGCAAGAGCTTTCAGGGCTGGCACCTTTAGTGTAGGAGCAATCGCTGGACGTTCGCAATTTCGGTGTTGAGCTCTGGCCAGATTGAGCAGGAGAGGCTGTGTACGTTGGAAGTTTTAGTAGCCTAAACAAGTTCAGAGGCCAAGTGTTTGTGGTTCGTTTGAGAGGTTACCAGTGGGAGATGAGGACCAGCAAGAGCTTTCAGGGCTGGCACCTTTAGTGTATGAGCAATCCCTGGACGTTCTCAATTTCGGTGTTGAATTTTGGGCAGATTGAGCAGGAGAGGCTGTGTACGTTGGAAGTTTTAGTAGCCTAAAATAGTTCAGAGCCAAGTGTTTGTGGTTCGTTTGAGAGGTTACCAGTGGGAGATGAGGACCAGCAAGAGCTTTCAGGGCTGGCACCTTTAGTGTAGGAGCAATCGCTGGACGTTCGCAATTTCGGTGTTGAGCTCTGGCCAGATTGAGCAGGAGAGGCTGTGTACGTTGGAAGTTTTAGTAGGCTAAACAAGTTCAGAGGCCAAGTGTTTGTGGTTCGTTTGAGAGGTTACCAGTGGGAGATGAGGACCAGCAAGAGCTTTCAGGGCTGGCACCTTTAGTGTAGGAGCAATCGCTGGACGTTCGCAATTTCGGTGTTGAGCTCTGGCCAGATTGAGCAGGAGAGGCTGTGTACGTTGGAAGTTTTAGTAGGCTAAACAAGTTCAGAGGCCAAGTGTTTGTGGTTCCTTTGAGAGGTTACCAGTGGGAGATGAGGACCAGCCAGAGCTTTCAGGGCTGGCACCTTTAGTTTAGGAGCAATCGCTGGACGTTCGCAATTTCGGTATTGAATTTCGGGCAGATTGAGCAGGAGAGGCTGTGTACGTTGGAAGTTTTAGTAGGCTAAACAAGTTCAGAGGCCAAGTGTTTGTGGTTCGTTTGAGAGGTTACCAGTGGGAGATGAGGACCAGCAAGAGCTTTCAGGGCTGGCACCTTTAGTGTATGAGCAATCCCTGGACGTTCTCAATTTCGGTGTTGAATTTTGGGCAGATTGAGCAGGAGAGGCTGTGTACGTTGGAAGTTTTAGTAGCCTAAAATAGTTCAGAGCCAAGTGTTTGTGGTTCGTTTGAGAGGTTACCAGTGGGAGATGAGGACCAGCAAGAGCTTTCAGGGCTGGCACCTTTAGTGTAGGAGCAATCGCTGGACGTTCGCAATTTCGGTGTTGAGCTCTGGCCAGATTGAGCAGGAGAGGCTGTGTACGTTGGAAGTTTTAGTAGGCTAAACAAGTTCAGAGGCCAAGTGTTTGTGGTTCGTTTGAGAGGTTACCAGTGGGAGATGAGGACCAGCAAGAGCTTTCAGGGCTGGCACCTTTAGTGTAGGAGCAATCGCTGGACGTTCGCAATTTCGGTGTTGAGCTCTGGCCAGATTGAGCAGGAGAGGCTGTGTACGTTGGAAGTTTTAGTAGGCTAAACAAGTTCAGAGGCCAAGTGTTTGTGGTTCCTTTGAGAGGTTACCAGTGGGAGATGAGGACCAGCCAGAGCTTTCAGGGCTGGCACCTTTAGTTTAGGAGCAATCGCTGGACGTTCGCAATTTCGGTGTTGAATTTCGGGCAGATTGAGCAGGAGAGGCTGTGTACGTTGGAAGTTTTAGTAGGCTAAACAAGTTCAGAGGCCAAGTGTTTGTGGTTCGTTTGAGAGGTTACCAGTGGGAGATGAGGACCAGCAAGAGCTTTCAGGGCTGGCACCTTTAGTGTAGGAGCAATCCCTGGACGTTCTCAATTTCGGTGTTGAATTTTGGGCAGATTGAGCAGGAGAGGCTGTGTACGTTGGAAGTTTTAGTAGCCTAAAATAGTTCAGAGCCCAAGTGTTTGTGGTTCGTTTGAGAGGTTACCAGTGGGAGATGAGGACCAGCAAGAGCTTTCAGGGCTGGCACCTTTAGTGTAGGAGCAATCGCTGGACGTTCGCAATTTCGGTGTTGAGCTCTGGCCAGATTGAGCAGGAGAGGCTGTGTACGTTGGAAGTTTTAGTAGGCTAAACAAGTTCAGAGCCCAAGTGTTTGTGGTTCGTTTGAGAGGTTACCAGTGGGAGATGAGGACCAGCAAGAGCTTTCAGGGCTGGCACCTTTAGTGTAGGAGCAATCGCTGGACGTTCGCAATTTCGGTGTTGAGCTCTGGCCAGATTGAGCAGGAGAGGCTGTGTACATTGGAAGTTTTAGTATCCTAAACAAGTTCAGAGGCCAAGTGTTTGTGGTTCGTTTGAGAGGTTACCAGTGGGAGATGAGGACCAGCAAGAGCTTTTAGGGCTGGCACCTTTAGTGTAGGAGCAATCGCTGGACGTTCGCAATTTCGGTGTTGAATTTCGGGCAGATTGAGCAGGAGAGGCTGTGTACGTTGGAAGTTTTAGTAGGCTAAACAAGTTCAGAGGCCAAGTGTTTGTGGTTCGTTTGAGAGGTTACCAGTGGGAGATGAGGACCAGCAAGAGCTTTCAGGGCTGGCACCTTTAGTTTAGGAGCAATCCCTGGACGTTCGCAATTTCGGTGTTGAATTCCGGGAAGATTGAGCAGGAGAGGCTGTGTACGTTGGAAGTTTTAGTAGGCTAAACAAGTTCAGAGGCCAAGTGTTTGTGGTTCGTTTGAGAGGTTACCAGTGGGAGATGAGGACCAGCAAGAGCTTTCAGGGCTGGCACCTTTAGTGTAGGAGCAATCGCTGGACGTTCGCAATTTCGGTGTTGAGCTCTGGCCAGATTGAGCAGGAGAGGCTGTGTACGTTGGAAGTTTTAGTAGGCTAAACAAGTTCAGAGGCCAAGTGTTTGTGGTTCGTTTGAGAGGTTACCAGTGGGAGATGAGGACCAGCAAGAGCTTTCAGGGCTGGCACCTTTAGTGTAGGAGCAATCGCTGGACGTTCGCAATTTTGGTGTTGAGCTCTGGCCAGATTGAGCAGGAGAGGCTGTGTACGTTGGAAGTTTTAGTAGGCTAAACAAGTTCAGAGGCCAAGTGTTTGTGGTTCGTTTGAGAGGTTACCAGTGGGAGATGAGGACCAGCAAGAGCTTTCAGGGCTGGCACCTTTAGTGTAGGAGCAATCGCTGGACGTTCGCAATTTCGGTGTTGAGCTCTGGCCAGATTGAGCAGGAGAGGGAGTGTACGTTGGAAGTTTTAGTAGGCTAAACAAGTTCAGAGGCCAAGTGTTTGTGGTTCGTTTGAGAGGTTACCAGTGGGAGATGAGGACCAGCAAGAGCTTTCAGGGCTGGCACCTTTAGTGTAGGAGCAATCGCTGGACGTTCGCAATTTCGGTGTTGAGCTCTGGCCAGATTGAGCAGGAGAGGGAGTGTACGTTGGAAGTTTTAGTAGGCTAAACAAGTTCAGAGGCCAAGTGTTTGTGGTTCGTTTGAGAGGTTACCAGTGGGAGATGAGGACCAGCAAGAGCTTTCAGGGCTGGCACCTTTAGTGTAGGAGCAATCGCTGGACGTTCACAATTTCGGTGTTGAATTTTGGCCAGATTGAGCAGGAGAGGCTGTGTACGTTGGAAGTTTTAGTAGCCTAAAAAAGTTCAGAGGCCAAGTGTTTGTGGTTCGTTTGAGAGGTTACCAGTGGGAGATGAGGACCAGCAAGAGCTTTCAGGGCTGGCACCTTTAGTGTAGGAGCAATCGCTGGACGTTCGCAATTTCGGTGTTGAGCTCTGGCCAGATTGAGCAGGAGAGGCTGTGTACGTTGGAAGTTTTAGTAGGCTAAACAAGTTCAGAGGCCAAGTGTTTGTGGTTCGTTTGAGAGGTTACCAGTGGGAGATGAGGACCAGCAAGAGCTTTCAGGGCTGGCACCTTTAGTGTAGGAGCAATCGCTGGACGTTCGCAATTTCGGTGTTGAGCTCTGGCCAGATTGAGCAGGAGAGGCTGTGTACACTGGAACTTTTAGTAGGCTAAACAAGTTCAGAGCCCAAGTGTTTGTGGTTCGTTTGAGAGGTTACCAGTGGGAGATGAGGACCAGCAAGAGCTTTCAGGGCTGGCACCTTTAGTGTAGGAGCAATCGCTGGACGTTCGCAATTTCGGTGTTGAGCTCTGGCCAGATTGAGCAGGAGAGGCTGTGTACGTTGGAAGTTTTAGTAGGCTAAACAAGTTCAGAGGCCAAGTGTTTGTGGTTCGTTTGAGAGGTTACCAGTGGGAGATGAGGACCAGGAAGAGCTTTCAGGGCTGGCACCTTTAGTGTAGGAGCAATCGCTGGACGTTCGCAATTTCGGTATTGAGCTCTGGCCAGATTGAGCAGGAGAGGCTGTGTACGTTGGAAGTTTTAGTAGGCTAAACAAGTTCAGAGGCCAAGTGTTTGTGGTTCGTTTGAGAGGTTACCAGTGGGAGATGAGGACCAGCAAGAGCTTTCAGGGCTGGCACCTTTAGTGTAGGAGCAATCGCTGGACGTTCGCAATTTCGGTGTTGAGCTCTGGCCAGATTGAGCAGGAGAGGCTGTGTACGTTGGAAGTTTTAGTAGGCTAAACAAGTTCAGAGCCCAAGTGTTTGTGGTTCGTTTGAGAGGTTACCAGTGGGAGATGAGGACCAGCAAGAGCTTTCAGGGCTGGCACCTTTAGTGTAGGAGCAATCGCTGGACGTTCGCAATTTTGGTGTTGAGCTCTGGCCAGATTGAGCAGGAGAGGCTGTGTACGTTGGAAGTTTTAGTAGGCTAAACAAGTTCAGAGCCCAAGTGTTTGTGGTTCCTTTGAGAGGTTACCAGTGGGAGATGAGGACCAGCAAGAGCTTTCAGGGCTGGCACCTTTAGTTTAGGAGCAATCGCTGGACGTTCACAATTTCGGTGTTGAATTTCGGGCAGATTGAGCAGGAGAGGCTGTGTACGTTGGAAGTTTTAGTAGGCTAAACAAGTTCAGAGGCCAAGTGTTTGTGGTTCGTTTGAGAGGTTACCAGTGGGAGATGAGGACCAGCAAGAGCTTTCAGGGCTGGCACCTTTAGTGTAGGAGCAATCGCTGGACGTTCGCAATTTCGGTGTTGAATTCCGGGAAGATTGAGCAGGAGAGGCTGTGTACGTTGGAAGTTTTAGTAGGCTAAACAAGTTCAGAGGCCAAGTGTTTGTGGTTCGTTTGAGAGGTTACCAGTGGGAGATGAGGACCAGCAAGAGCTTTCAGGGCTGGCACCTTTAGTGTAGGAGCAATCCCTGGACGTTCGCAATTTCGGTGTTGAATTTTGGGCAGATTGAGCAGGAGAGGCTGTGTACGTTGGAAGTTTTAGTAGCCTAAAATAGTTCAGAGCCCAAGTGTTTGTGGTTCGTTTGAGAGGTTACCAGTGGGAGATGAGGACCAGCAAGAGCTTTCAGGGCTGGCACCTTTAGTGTAGGAGCAATCGCTGGACGTTCGCAATTTCGGTGTTGAGCTCTGGCCAGATTGAGCAGGAGAGGCTGTGTACGTTGGAAGTTTTAGTAGGCTAAACAAGTTCAGAGGCCAAGTGTTTGTGGTTCGTTTGAGAGGTTACCAGTGGGAGATGAGGACCAGCAAGAGCTTTCAGGGCTGGCACCTTTAGTGTAGGAGCAATCGCTGGACGTTCGCAATTTCGGTGTTGAGTTCTGGCCAGATTGAGCAGGAGAGGCTGTGTACGTTGGAAGTTTTAGTAGGCTAAACAAGTTCAGAGCCCAAGTGTTTGTGGTTCGTTTGAGAGGTTACCAGTGGGAGATGAGGACCAGCAAGAGCTTTCAGGGCTGGCACCATTAGTGTAGGAGCAATCGCTGGACGTTCACAATTTCGGTTTTGAATTTTGGCCAGATTGAGCAGGGGAGGCTGTGTACGTTGGAAGTTTTAGTAGGCTAAACAAGTTCAGAGGCCAAGTGTTTGTGGTTCGTTTGAGAGGTTACCAGTGGGAGATGAGGACCAGCAAGAGCTTTCAGGGCTGGCACCTTTAGTGTAGGAGCAATCGCTGGACGTTCGCAATTTCGGTGTTGAGCTCTGGCCAGATTGAGCAGGAGAGGCTGTGTACACTGGAACTTTTAGTAGGCTAAACAAGTTCAGAGGCCAAGTGTTTGTGGTTCGTTTGAGAGGTTACCAGTGGGAGATGAGGACCAGCAAGAGCTTTCAGGGCTGGCACCTTTAGTGTAGGAGCAATCGCTGGACGTTCGCAATTTCGGTGTTGAGCTCTGGCCAGATTGAGCAGGAGAGGCTGTGTACGTTGGAAGTTTTAGTAGGCTAAACAAGTTCAGAGCCCAAGTGTTTGTGGTTCGTTTGAGAGGTTACCAGTGGGAGATGAGGACCAGCAAGAGCTTTCAGGGCTGGCACCTTTAGTGTAGGAGCAATAGTCGGACGTTCGCAATTTCGGTGTTGAGCTCTGGCCAGATTGAGCAGGGTAGGGAGTGTACGTTGGAAGTTTTAGTAGGCTAAAGAAGTTCAGAGCCCAAGTGTTTGTGGTTCGTTTGAGAGGTTACCAGTGGGAGATGAGGACCAGCAAGAGCTTTCAGGGCTGGCACCTTTAGTGTAGGAGCAATCGCTGGACGTTCTCAATTTGGTGTTGAATTTCGGGCAGATTGAGCAGGAGAGGCTGTGTACGTTGGAAGTTTTAGTAGGCTAAACAAGTTCAGAGGCCAAGTGTTTGTGGTTCGTTTGAGAGGTTACCAGTGGGAGATGAGGACCAGCAAGAGCTTTCAGGGCTGGCACCTTTAGTGTAGGAGCAATCCCTGGACGTTCACAACATCGGTGTTGAATTTTGGCCAGATTGAGCAGGAGAGGCTGTGTACGTTGGAAGTTTTAGTAGGCTAAAAAAGTTCAGAGCCCAAGTGTTTGTGGTTCGTTTGAGAGGTTACCAGTGGGAGATGAGGACCAGCAAGAGCTTTCAGGGCTGGCACCTTTAGTGTAGGAGCAATCGCTGGACGTTCACAATTTCGGTGTTGAGCTCTGGCCAGATTGAGCAGGAGAGGCTGTGTACGTTGGAAGTTTTAGTAGGCTAAACAAGTTCAGAGCCCAAGTGTTTGTGGTTCGTTTGAGAGGTTACCAGTGGGAGATGAGGACCAGCAAGAGCTTTCAGGGCTGGCACCTTTAGTGTAGGAGCAATCGCTGGACGTTCGCAATTTCGGTGTTGAGCTCTGGCCAGATTGAGCAGGAGAGGCTGTGTACACTGGAACTTTTAGTAGGCTAAACAAGTTCAGAGGCCAAGTGTTTGTGGTTCGTTTGAGAGGTTACCAGTGGGAGATGAGGACCAGCAAGAGCTTTCAGGGCTGGCACCTTTAGTGTAGGAGCAATCGCTGGACGTTCGCAATTTCGGTGTTGAGCTCTGGCCAGATTGAGCAGGAGAGGCTGTGTACGTTGGAAGTTTTAGTAGGCTAAACAAGTTCAGAGCCCAAGTGTTTGTGGTTCGTTTGAGAGGTTACCAGTGGGAGATGAGGACCAGCAAGAGCTTTCAGGGCTGGCACCATTAGTGTAGGAGCAATCGCTGGACGTTCACAATTTCGGTTTTGAATTTTGGCCAGATTGAGCAGGGGAGGCTGTGTACGTTGGAAGTTTTAGTAGGCTAAACAAGTTCAGAGGCCAAGTGTTTGTGGTTCGTTTGAGAGGTTACCAGTGGGAGATGAGGACCAGCAAGAGCTTTCAGGGCTGGCACCTTTAGTGTAGGAGCAATCGCTGGACGTTCGCAATTTCGGTGTTGAGCTCTGGCCAGATTGAGCAGGAGAGGCTGTGTACACTGGAACTTTTAGTAGGCTAAACAAGTTCAGAGGCCAAGTGTTTGTGGTTCGTTTGAGAGGTTACCAGTGGGAGATGAGGACCAGCAAGAGCTTTCAGGGCTGGCACCTTTAGTGTAGGAGCAATCGCTGGACGTTCGCAATTTCGGTGTTGAGCTCTGGCCAGATTGAGCAGGAGAGGCTGTGTACGTTGGAAGTTTTAGTAGGCTAAACAAGTTCAGAGCCCAAGTGTTTGTGGTTCGTTTGAGAGGTTACCAGTGGGAGATGAGGACCAGCAAGAGCTTTCAGGGCTGGCACCTTTAGTGTAGGAGCAATAGTCGGACGTTCGCAATTTCGGTGTTGAGCTCTGGCCAGATTGAGCAGGGTAGGGAGTGTACGTTGGAAGTTTTAGTAGGCTAAAGAAGTTCAGAGCCCAAGTGTTTGTGGTTCGTTTGAGAGGTTACCAGTGGGAGATGAGGACCAGCAAGAGCTTTCAGGGCTGGCACTCTTTGTGTAGGAGCAATCGCTGGACGTTCTCAATTTTGGTGTTGAATTTCGGGCAGATTGAGCAGGAGAGGCTGTGTACGTTGGAAGTTTTAGTAGGCTAAACAAGTTCAGAGGCCAAGTGTTTGTGGTTTTTTTGAGAGGTTACCAGTGGGAGATGAGGACCAGCAAGAGCTTTCAGGGCTGGCACCTTTAGTGTAGGAGCAATCCCTGGACGTTCACAAACATCGGTGTTGAATTTTGGCCAGATTGAGCAGGAGAGGGAGTGTACGTTGGAAGTTTTAGTAGGCTAAAAAAGTTCAGAGCCCAAGTGTTTGTGGTTCGTTTGAGAGGTTACCAGTGGGAGATGAGGACCAGCAAGAGCTTTCAGGGCTGGCACCTTTAGTGTAGGAGCAATCGCTGGACGTTCACAATTTCGGTGTTGAGCTCTGGCCAGATTGAGCAGGAGAGGCTGTGTACGTTGGAAGTTTTAGTAGGCTAAACAAGTTCAGAGCCCAAGTGTTTGTGGTTCGTTTGAGAGGTTACCAGTGGGAGATGAGGACCAGCAAGAGCTTTCAGGGCTGGCACTTTAGTGTAGGAGCAATCGCTGGACGTTCGCAATTTCGGTGTTGAGCTCTGGCCAGATTGAGCAGGAGAGGCTGTGTTACACTGGAACTTTTAGTAGGCTAAACAAGTTCAGAGGCCAAGTGTTTGTGGTTCGTTTGAGAGGTTACCAGTGGGAGATGAGGACCAGCAAGAGCTTTCAGGGCTGGCACCTTTAGTGTAGGAGCAATCGCTGGACGTTCGCAATTTCGGTGTTGAGCTCTGGCCAGATTGAGCAGGAGAGGCTGTGTACGTTGGAAGTTTTAGTAGGCTAAACAAGTTCAGAGCCCAAGTGTTTGTGGTTCGTTTGAGAGGTTACCAGTGGGAGATGAGGACCAGCAAGAGCTTTCAGGGCTGGCACCATTAGTGTAGGAGCAATCGCTGGACGTTCACAATTTCGGTTTTGAATTTGGCCAGATTGAGCAGGGGAGGCTGTGTACGTTGGAAGTTTTAGTAGGCTAAACAAGTTCAGAGGCCAAGTGTTTGTGGTTCGTTTGAGAGGTTACCAGTGGGAGATGAGGACCAGCAAGAGCTTTCAGGGCTGGCACCTTTAGTGTAGGAGCAATCGCTGGACGTTCGCAATTTCGGTGTTGAGCTCTGGCCAGATTGAGCAGGAGAGGCTGTGTACACTGGAACTTTTAGTAGGCTAAACAGGTTCAGAGGCCAAGTGTTTGTGGTTCGTTTGAGAGGTTACCAGTGGGAGATGAGGACCAGCAAGAGCTTTCAGGGCTGGCACCTTTAGTGTAGGAGCAATCGCTGGACGTTCGCAATTTCGGTGTTGAGCTCTGGCCAGATTGAGCAGGAGAGGCTGTGTACGTTGGAAGTTTTAGTAGGCTAAACAAGTTCAGAGCCCAAGTGTTTGTGGTTCGTTTGTAGAGGTTACCAGTGGGAGATGAGGACCAGCAAGAGCTTTCAGGGCTGGCACCATTAGTGTAGGAGCAATCGCTGGACATTCACAATTTCGGTTTTGAATTTTGGCCAGATTGAGCAGGGGAGGCTGTGTACGTTGGAAGTTTTAGTAGGCTAAACAAGTCAGAGCCAAGTGTTTGTGGTTCATTTGAGAGGTTACCAGTGGGAGATGAGGACCAGAAGAGCTTTCAGGGCTGGCACCTTTAGTGTAGGAGCAATCGCTGGACGTTCACAATTTCGGTGTTGAATTTTGGCCAGATTGAGCAGGAGAGGGAGTGTACGTTGGAAGTTTTAGTAGCCTAAAAAAGTTCAGAGGCCAAGTGTTTGTGGTTCGTTTGAGAGGTTACCAGTGGGAGATGAGGACCAGCAAGAGCTTTCAGGGCTGGCACCTTTAGTGTAGGAGCAATCGCTGGACGTTCGCAATTTCGGTGTTGAGCTCTGGCCAGATTGAGCAGGAGAGGCTGTGTACGTTGGAAGTTTTAGTAGGCTAAACAAGTTCAGAGGCCAAGTGTTTGTGGTTCGTTTGAGAGGTTACCAGTGGGAGATGAGGACCAGCAAGAGCTTTCAGGGCTGGCACCTTTAGTGTAGGAGCAATCGCTGGACGTTCGCAATTTCGGTGTTGAGCTCTGGCCAGATTGAGCAGGAGAGGCTGTGTACGTTGGAAGTTTTAGTAGGCTAAACAAGTTCAGAGGCCAAGTGTTTGTGGTTCGTTTGAGAGGTTACCAGTGGGAGATGAGGACCAGCAAGAGCTTTCAGGGCTGGCACCTTTAGTGTAGGAGCAATCGCTGGACGTTCGCAATTTCGGTGTTGAGCTCTGGCCAGATTGAGCAGGAGAGGCTGTGTACGTTGGAAGTTTTAGTAGCCTAAACAAGTTCAGAGGCCAAGTGTTTGTGGTTCGTTTGAGAGGTTACCAGTGGGAGATGAGGACCAGCAAGAGCTTTCAGGGCTGGCACCTTTAGTGTAGGAGCAATCGCTGGACGTTCGCAATTTCGGTATTGAGCTCTGGCCAGATTGAGCAGGAGAGGCTGTGTACGTTGGAAGTTTTAGTAGGCTAAACAAGTTCAGAGGCCAAGTGTTTGTGGTTCGTTTGAGAGGTTACCAGTGGGAGATGAGGACCAGCAAGAGCTTTCAGGGCTGGCACCTTTAGTGTAGGAGCAATCGCTGGACGTTCGCAATTTCGGTGTTGAGCTCTGGCCAGATTGAGCAGGAGAGGCTGTGTACGTTGGAAGTTTTAGTAGGCTAAACAAGTTCAGAGGCCAAGTGTTTGTGGTTCGTTTGAGAGGTTACCAGTGGGAGATGAGGACCAGCAAGAGCTTTCAGGGCTGGCACCTTTAGTGTAGGAGCAATCGCTGGACGTTCGCAATTTCGGTGTTGAGCTCTGGCCAGATTGAGCAGGAGAGGCTGTGTACGTTGGAAGTTTTAGTAGGCTAAACAAGTTCAGAGGCCAAGTGTTTGTGGTTCGTTTGAGAGGTTACCAGTGGGAGATGAGGACCAGCAAGAGCTTTCAGGGCTGGCACCTTTAGTTTAGGAGCAATCGCTGGACGTTCACAATTTCGGTGTTGAATTTCGGGCAGATTGAGCAGGAGAGGCTGTGTACGTTGGAAGTTTTAGTAGGCTAAACAAGTTCAGAGGCCAAGTGTTTGTGGTTCGTTTGAGAGGTTACCAGTGGGAGATGAGGACCAGCAAGAGCTTTCAGGGCTGGCACCTTTAGTGTAGGAGCAATCGCTGGACTTTTGCAATTTCGGTGTTGAGCTCTGGCCAGATTGAGCAGGAGAGGCTGTGTATGTTGGAAGTTTTAGTAGGCTAAACAAGTTCAGAGCCCAAGTGTTTGTGGTTCGTTTGAGAGGTTACCAGTGGGAGATGAGGACCAGGAAGAGCTTTCAGGGCTGGCACCTTTAGTGTAGGAGCAATCCCTGGACGTTCACAATTTCGGTGTTGAATTTTGGGCAGATTGAGCAGGAGAGGCTGTGTACGTTGGAAGTTTTATTAGCCTAAAATAGTTCAGAGCCCAAGTGTTTGTGGTTCGTTTGAGAGGTTACCAGTGGGAGATGAGGACCAGCAAGAGCTTTCAGGGCTGGCACCTTTAGTGTAGGAGCAATCGCTGGACGTTCGCAATTTCGGTGTTGAGCTCTGGCCAGATTGAGCAGGAGAGGCTGTGTACGTTGGAAGTTTTAGTAGGCTAAACAAGTTCAGAGCCCAAGTGTTTGTGGTTCGTTTGAGAGGTTACCAGTGGGAGATGAGGACCAGCAAGAGCTTTCAGGGCTGGCACCATTAGTGTAGGAGCAATCGCTGGACGTTCACAATTTCGGTTTTGAATTTTGGCCAGATTGAGCAGGGGAGGCTGTGTACGTTGGAAGTTTTAGTAGGCTAAACAAGTTCAGAGGCCAAGTGTTTGTGGTTCGTTTGAGAGGTTACCAGTGGGAGATGAGGACCAGCAAGAGCTTTCAGGGCTGGCACCTTTAGTGTAGGAGCAATCGCTGGACGTTCGCAATTTCGGTGTTGAGCTCTGGCCAGATTGAGCAGGAGAGGCTGTGTACGTTGGAAGTTTTAGTAGGCTAAACAAGTTCAGAGCCCAAGTGTTTGTGGTTCGTTTGAGAGGTTACCAGTGGGAGATGAGGACCAGCAAGAGCTTTCAGGGCTGGCACCATTAGTGTAGGAGCAATCGCTGGACGTTCGCAATTTCGGTGTTGAGCTCTGGCCAGATTGAGCAGGAGAGGCTGTGTACGTTGGAAGTTTTAGTAGGCTAAACAAGTTCAGAGGCCAAGTGTTTGTGGTTCGTTTGAGAGGTTACCAGTGGGAGATGAGGACCAGCAAGAGCTTTCAGGGCTGGCACCTTTAGTGTAGGAGCAATCGCTGGACGTTCGCAATTTCGGTATTGAGCTCTGGCCAGATTGAGCAGGAGAGGCTGTGTACGTTGGAAGTTTTAGTAGGCTAAACAAGTTCAGAGGCCAAGTGTTTGTGGTTCGTTTGAGAGGTTACCAGTGGGAGATGAGGACCAGCAAGAGCTTTCAGGGCTGGCACCTTTAGTGTAGGAGCAATCGCTGGACGTTCGCAATTTCGGTGTTGAGCTCTGGCCAGATTGAGCAGGAGAGGCTGTGTACGTTGGAAGTTTTAGTAGGCTAAACAAGTTCAGAGCCCAAGTGTTTGTGGTTCGTTTGAGAGGTTACCAGTGGGAGATGAGGACCAGCAAGAGCTTTCAGGGCTGGCACCTTTAGTGTAGGAGCAATCGCTGGACGTTCGCAATTTCGGTGTTGAGCTCTGGCCAGATTGAGCAGGAGAGGCTGTGTACGTTGGAAGTTTTAGTAGGCTAAACAAGTTCAGAGCCCAAGTGTTTGTGGTTCCTTTGAGAGGTTACCAGTGGGAGATGAGGACCAGCAAGAGCTTTCAGGGCTGGCACCTTTAGTTTAGGAGCAATCGCTGGACGTTCACAATTTCGGTGTTGAATTTCGGGCAGATTGAGCAGGAGAGGCTGTGTACGTTGGAAGTTTTAGTAGGCTAAACAAGTTCAGAGGCCAAGTGTTTGTGGTTCGTTTGAGAGGTTACCAGTGGGAGATGAGGACCAGCAAGAGCTTTCAGGGCTGGCACCTTTAGTGTAGGAGCAATCGCCGGACGTTCGCAATTTCGGTGTTGAGCTCTGGCCAGATTGAGCAGGAGAGGCTGTGTACGTTGGAAGTTTTAGTAGGCTAAACAAGTTCAGAGCCCAAGTGTTTGTGGTTCGTTTGAGAGGTTACCAGTGGGAGATGAGGACCAGCAAGAGCTTTCAGGGCTGGCACCTTTAGTGTAGGAGCAATCCCTGGACGTTCACAATTTCGGTGTTGAATTTTGGCCAGATTGAGCAGGAGAGGCTGTGTACGTTGGAAGTTTTATTAGCCTAAAATAGTTCAGAGCCCAAGTGTTTGTGGTTCGTTTGAGAGGTTACCAGTGGGAGATGAGGACCAGCAAGAGCTTTCAGGGCTGGCACCTTTAGTGTAGGAGCAATCGCCGGACGTTCGCAATTTCGGTGTTGAGCTCTGGCCAGATTGAGCAGGAGAGGCTGTGTACGTTGGAAGTTTTAGTAGGCTAAACAAGTTCAGAGGCCAAGTGTTTGTGGTTCGTTTGAGAGGTTACCAGTGGGAGATGAGGACCAGCAAGAGCTTTCAGGGCTGGCACCTTTAGTGTAGGAGCAATCGCTGGACGTTCGCAATTTCGGTGTTGAGCTCTGGCCAGATTGAGCAGGAG
Organism: Gavia stellata; assembly: GCF_030936135.1. NCBI lineage: Eukaryota > Metazoa > Chordata > Aves > Gaviiformes > Gaviidae > Gavia > Gavia stellata. The sequence goes on from NW_026776875.1 coordinate 49,632, forward strand.
AGGCTGTGTACGTTGGAAGTTTTAGTATGCTAAACAAGTTCAGAGCCCAAGTGTTTGTGGTTCGTTTGAGAGGTTACCAGTGGGAGATGAGGACCAGCAAGAGCTTTTAGGGCTGGCACCTTTAGTGTAGGAGCAATCGCTGGACGTTCGCAATTTCGGTGTGAGCTCTGGCCAGATTGAGCAGGAGAGGCTGTGTACGTTGGAAGTTTTAGTAGGCTAAACAAGTTCAGAGGCCAAGTGTTTGTGGTTCGTTTGAGAGGTTACCAGTGGGAGATGAGGACCAGCAAGAGCTTTCAGGGCTGGCACCTTTAGTTTAGGAGCAATCGCTGGACGTTCACAATTTCGGTGTTGAATTTCGGGCAGATTGAGCAGGAGAGGCTGTGTACGTTGGAAGTTTTAGTAGGCTAAACAAGTTCAGAGGCCAAGTGTTTGTGGTTCGTTTGAGAGGTTACCAGTGGGAGATGAGGACCAGCAAGAGCTTTCAGGGCTGGCACCTTTAGTGTAGGAGCAATCGCTGGACGTTCGCAATTTCGGTGTTGAGCTCTGGCCAGATTGAGCAGGAGAGGCTGTGTACGTTGGAAGTTTTAGTAGGCTAAACAAGTTCAGAGCCCAAGTGTTTGTGGTTCGTTTGAGAGGTTACCAGTGGGAGATGAGGACCAGCAAGAGCTTTCAGGGCTGGCACCTTTAGTGTAGGAGCAATCCCTGGACGTTCACAATTTCGGTGTTGAATTTTGGCCAGATTGAGCAGGAGAGGCTGTGTACGTTGGAAGTTTTATTAGCCTAAAATAGTTCAGAGCCCAAGTGTTTGTGGTTCGTTTGAGAGGTTACCAGTGGGAGATGAGGACCAGCAAGAGCTTTCAGGGCTGGCACCTTTAGTGTAGGAGCAATCGCTGGACGTTCGCAATTTCGGTGTTGAGCTCTGGCCAGATTGAGCAGGAGAGGCTGTGTACGTTGGAAGTTTTAGTAGGCTAAACAAGTTCAGAGGCCAAGTGTTTGTGGTTCGTTTGAGAGGTTACCAGTGGGAGATGAGGACCAGCAAGAGCTTTCAGGGCTGGCACCTTTAGTGTAGGAGCAATCGCTGGACGTTCGCAATTTCGGTGTTGAGCTCTGGCCAGATTGAGCAGGAGAGGCTGTGTACGTTGGAAGTTTTAGTATGCTAAACAAGTTCAGAGCCCAAGTGTTTGTGGTTCGTTTGAGAGGTTACCAGTGGGAGATGAGGACCAGCAAGAGCTTTCAGGGCTGGCACCTTTAGTGTAGGAGCAATCGCCGGACGTTCGCAATTTCGGTGTTGAGCTCTGGCCAGATTGAGCAGGAGAGGCTGTGTACGTTGGAAGTTTTAGTAGGCTAAACAAGTTCAGAGCCCAAGTGTTTGTGGTTCGTTTGAGAGGTTACCAGTGGGAGATGAGGACCAGCAAGAGCTTTCAGGGCTGGCACCTTTAGTGTATGAGCAATAGTCGGACGTTCGCAATTTCGGTGTTGAGCTCTGGCCAGATTGAGCAGGAGAGGCTGTGTACGTTGGAAGTTTTAGTAGGCTAAACAAGTTCAGAGGCCAAGTGTTTGTGGTTCGTTTGAGAGGTTACCAGTGGGAGATGAGGACCAGCAAGAGCTTTCAGGGCTGGCACCTTTAGTTTAGGAGCAATCGCTGGACGTTCTCAATTTCGGTGTTGAATTTCGGGCAGATTGAGCAGGAGAGGCTGTGTACGTTGGAAGTTTTAGTAGGCTAAACAAGTTCAGAGGCCAAGTGTTTGTGGTTCGTTTGAGAGGTTACCAGTGGGAGATGAGGACCAGCAAGAGCTTTCAGGGCTGGCACCTTTAGTGTAGGAGCAATCCCTGGACGTTCACAACATCGGTGTTGAATTTTGGCCAGATTGAGCAGGAGAGGGAGTGTACGTTGGAAGTTTTAGTAGGCTAAAAAAGTTCAGAGGCCAAGTGTTTGTGGTTCGTTTGAGAGGTTACCAGTGGGAGATGAGGACCAGCAAGAGCTTTCAGGGCTGGCACCTTTAGTGTAGGAGCAATCGCTGGACGTTCACAATTTCGGTGTTGAATTTTGGCCAGATTGAGCAGGAGAGGGAGTGTACGTTGGAAGATTTAGTAGGCTAAAAAAGTTCAGAGGCCAAGTGTTTGTGGTTCGTTTGAGAGGTTACCAGTGGGAGATGAGGACCAGCAAGAGCTTTCAGGGCTGGCACCTTTAGTGGTGCTGTGTGGTGTTGGGTGGGTTGTGGCTTGTTATTGTTGTTGTGTGGCGTGGGTTTTGTGGTTGTGTTTTTTTTTTGGTGTTTTTTTTTTTTTTTGTTGTGGGTTTTTTGATGTTGTGTGTTGTTTTGTTTTTTTTTTTTGTTTTAGTTTTGTTTTTTTGTTTTTGTTTTTTTTGTTTTGTTTTTTTTTTTTTTTTTTCCCCCCCCCCAGGTTGGACTCGATGATCTTACAGGTCTTTTCCAACCGTACTGATTCTGTGATTCTGTGATTCTGTGATTCTGTAGGAGCAATCGCTGGACGTTCACAATTTCGGTGTTGAGCTCTGGCCAGATTGAGCAGGAGAGGCTGTGTACGTTGGAAGTTTTAGTAGGCTAAACAAGTTCAGAGGCCAAGTGTTTGTGGTTCGTTTGAGAGGTTACCAGTGGGAGATGAGGACCAGCAAGAGCTTTCAGGGCTGGCACCTTTAGTGTAGGAGCAATCGCTGGACGTTCGCAATTTCGGTGTTGAGCTCTGGCCAGATTGAGCAGGAGAGGCTGTGTACGTTGGAAGTTTTAGTAGGCTAAACAAGTTCAGAGCCCAAGTGTTTGTGGTTCGTTTGAGAGGTTACCAGTGGGAGATGAGGACCAGCAAGAGCTTTCAGGGCTGGCACCATTAGTGTAGGAGCAATCGCTGGACGTTCACAATTTCGGTTTTGAATTTTGGCCAGATTGAGCAGGGGAGGCTGTGTACGTTGGAAGTTTTAGTAGGCTAAACAAGTTCAGAGGCCAAGTGTTTGTGGTTCGTTTGAGAGGTTACCAGTGGGAGATGAGGACCAGCAAGAGCTTTCAGGGCTGGCACCTTTAGTGTAGGAGCTATCGCTGGACGTTCGCAATTTCGGTGTTGAATTTTGGCCAGATTGAGCAGGGGAGGCTGTGTACGTTGGAAGTTTTAGTAGCCTAAACAAGTTCAGAGGCCAAGTGTTTGTGGTTCGTTTGAGAGGTTACCAGTGGGAGATGAGGACCAGCAAGAGCTTTCAGGGCTGGCACCTTTAGTGTAGGAGCAATCGCTGGACGTTCGCAATTTCGGTGTTGAGCTCTGGCCAGATTGAGCAGGAGAGGCTGTGTACGTTGGAAGTTTTAGTAGGCTAAACAAGTTCAGAGCCCAAGTGTTTGTGGTTCCTTTGAGAGGTTACCAGTGGGAGATGAGGACCAGCAAGAGCTTTCAGGGCTGGCACCATTAGTGTAGGAGCAATCGCTGGACGTTCACAATTTCGGTTTTGAATTTTGGCCAGATTGAGCAGGGGAGGCTGTGTACATTGGAAGTTTTAGTAGGCTAAACAAGTTCAGAGGCCAAGTGTTTGTGGTTCGTTTGAGAGGTTACCAGTGGGAGATGAGGACCAGCAAGAGCTTTCAGGGCTGGCACCTTTAGTGTAGGAGCTATCGCTGGACGTTCGCAATTTCGGTGTTGAATTTTGGCCAGATTGAGCAGGGGAGGCTGTGTACGTTGGAAGTTTTAGTAGGCTAAACAAGTTCAGAGGCCAAGTGTTTGTGGTTCGTTTGAGAGGTTACCAGTGGGAGATGAGGACCAGCAAGAGCTTTCAGGGCTGGCACCTTTAGTGTAGGAGCAATCGCTGGACGTTCGCAATTTCGGTGTTGAGCTCTGGCCAGATTGAGCAGGAGAGGCTGTGTACGTTGGAAGTTTTAGTAGGCTAAACAAGTTCAGAGGCCAAGTGTTTGTGGTTCGTTTGAGAGGTTACCAGTGGGAGATGAGGACCAGCAAGAGCTTTCAGGGCTGGCACCTTTAGTGTAGGAGCAATCGCTGGACGTTCGCAATTTCGGTGTTGAGCTCTGGCCAGATTGAGCAGGAGAGGCTGTGTACGTTGGAAGTTTTAGTAGGCTAAACAAGTTCAGAGCCCAAGTGTTTGTGGTTCGTTTGAGAGGTTACCAGTGGGAGATGAGGACCAGGAAGAGCTTTCAGGGCTGGCACCTTTAGTGTAGGAGCAATCCCTGGACGTTCACAATTTCGGTGTTGAATTTTGGGCAGATTGAGCAGGAGAGGCTGTGTACGTTGGAAGTTTTATTAGCCTAAAATAGCTCAGAGCCCAAGTGTTTGTGGTTCGTTTGAGAGGTTACCAGTGGGAGATGAGGACCAGCAAGAGCTTTCAGGGCTGGCACCTTTAGTGTAGGAGCAATCGCCGGACGTTCGCAATTTCGGTGTTGAGCTCTGGCCAGATTGAGCAGGAGAGGCTGTGTACGTTGGAAGTTTTAGTAGGCTAAACAAGTTCAGAGGCCAAGTGTTTGTGGTTCGTTTGAGAGGTTACCAGTGGGAGATGAGGACCAGCAAGAGCTTTCAGGGCTGGCACCTTTAGTGTAGGAGCAATAGTCGGACCTTCGCAATTTCGGTGTTGAGCTCTGGCCAGATTGAGCAGGAGAGGCTGTGTACGTTGGAAGTTTTAGTAGTCTAAACAAGTTCAGAGCCCAAGTGTTTGTGGTTCGTTTGAGAGGTTACCAGTGGGAGATGAGGACCAGCAAGAGCTTTTAGGGCTGGCACCTTTAGTGTAGGAGCAATCGCTGGACGTTCGCAATTTCGGTGTGAGCTCTGGCCAGATTGAGCAGGAGAGGCTGTGTACGTTGGAAGTTTTAGTAGGCTAAACAAGTTCAGAGGCCAAGTGTTTGTGGTTCGTTTGAGAGGTTACCAGTGGGAGATGAGGACCAGCAAGAGCTTTCAGGGCTGGCACCTTTAGTGTAGGAGCAATCGCTGGACGTTCGCAATTTCGGTGTTGAGCTCTGGCCAGATTGAGCAGGAGAGGCTGTGTACATTGGAAGTTTTAGTAGGCTAAACAAGTTCAGAGGCCAAGTGTTTGTGGTTCGTTTGAGAGGTTACCAGTGGGAGATGAGGACCAGCAAGAGCTTTTAGGGTTGGCACCTTTAGTGTAGGAGCAATCGCTGGACGTTCGCAATTTCGGTGTGAGCTCTGGCCAGATTGAGCAGGAGAGGCTGTGTACGTTGGAAGTTTTAGTAGGCTAAACAAGTTCAGAGGCCAAGTGTTTGTGGTTCGTTTGAGAGGTTACCAGTGGGAGATGAGGACCAGCAAGAGCTTTCAGGGCTGGCACCTTTAGTGTAGGAGCAATAGTCGGACGTTCGCAATTTCGGTGTTGAGCTCTGGCCAGATTGAGCAGGAGAGGCTGTGTACGTTGGAAGTTTTAGTAGGCTAAACAAGTTCAGAGGCCAAGTGTTTGTGGTTCGTTTGAGAGGTTACCAGTGGGAGATGAGGACCAGCAAGAGCTTTCAGGGCTGGCACCTTTAGTGTAGGAGCAATCGCTGGACGTTCGCAATTTCGGTGTTGAGCTCTGGCCAGATTGAGCAGGAGAGGCTGTGTACGTTGGAAGTTTTAGTAGGTTAAACAAGTTCAGAGCCCAAGTGTTTGTGGTTCGTTTGAGAGGTTACCAGTGGGAGATGAGGACCAGGAAGAGCTTTCAGGGCTGGCACCTTTAGTGTAGGAGCAATCCCTGGACGTTCACAATTTCGGTGTTGAATTTTGGGCAGATTGAGCAGGAGAGGCTGTGTACGTTGGAAGTTTTATTAGCCTAAAATAGTTCAGAGCCCAAGTGTTTGTGGTTCGTTTGAGAGGTTACCAGTGGGAGATGAGGACCAGCAAGAGCTTTCAGGGCTGGCACCTTTAGTGTAGGAGCAATCGCCGGACGTTCGCAATTTCGGTGTTGAGCTCTGGCCAGATTGAGCAGGAGAGGCTGTGTACGTTGGAAGTTTTAGTAGGCTAAACAAGTTCAGAGGCCAAGTGTTTGTGGTTCGTTTGAGAGGTTACCAGTGGGAGATGAGGACCAGCAAGAGCTTTCAGGGCTGGCACCTTTAGTGTAGGAGCAATCGCTGGACGTTCGCAATTTCGGTGTTGAGCTCTGGCCAGATTGAGCAGGAGAGGCTGTGTACGTTGGAAGTTTTAGTAGGCTAAACAAGTTCAGAGGCCAAGTGTTTGTGGTTCGTTTGAGAGGTTACCAGTGGGAGATGAGGACCAGCAAGAGCTTTCAGGGCTGGCACCTTTAGTGTAGGAGCAATCGCTGGACGTTCACAATTTCGGTGTTGAATTTTGGCCAGATTGAGCAGGAGAGGGAGTGTACGTTGGAAGTTTTAGTAGGCTAAAAAAGTTCAGAGCCCAAGTGTTTGTGGTTCCTTTGAGAGGTTACCAGTGGGAGATGAGGACCAGCAAGAGCTTTCAGGGCTGGCACCTTTAGTGTAGGAGCAATCGCTGGACGTTCACAATTTCGGTGTTGAGCTCTGGCCAGATTGAGCAGGAGAGGCTGTGTACGTTGGAAGTCTTAGTAGGCTAAACAAGTTCAGAGGCCAAGTGTTTGTGGTTCGTTTGAGAGGTTACCAGTGGGAGATGAGGACCAGCAAGAGCTTTCAGGGCTGGCACCTTTAGTGTAGGAGCAATCGCTGGACGTTCACAATTTCGGTGTTGAGCTCTGGCCAGATTGAGCAGGAGAGGCTGTGTACACTGGAACTTTTAGTAGGCTAAACAAGTTCAGAGGCCAAGTGTTTGTGGTTCGTTTGAGAGGTTACCAGTGGGAGATGAGGACCAGCAAGAGCTTTCAGGGCTGGCACCATTAGTGTAGGAGCAATCGCTGGACGTTCACAATTTCGGTTTTGAATTTTGGCCAGATTGAGCAGGGGAGGCTGTGTACGTTGGAAGTTTTAGTAGGCTAAACAAGTTCAGAGGCCAAGTGTTTGTGGTTCGTTTGAGAGGTTACCAGTGGGAGATGAGGACCAGCAAGAGCTTTCAGGGCTGGCACCTTTAGTGTAGGAGCTATCGCTGGACGTTCGCAATTTCGGTGTTGAATTTTGGCCAGATTGAGCAGGGGAGGCTGTGTACGTTGGAAGTTTTAGTAGGCTAAACAAGTTCAGAGGCCAAGTGTTTGTGGTTCGTTTGAGAGGTTACCAGTGGGAGATGAGGACCAGCAAGAGCTTTCAGGGCTGGCACCTTTAGTGTAGGAGCAATAGTCGGACGTTCGCAATTTCGGTGTTGAGCTCTGGCCAGATTGAGCAGGAGAGGCTGTGTACGTTGGAAGTTTTAGTAGGCTAAACAAGTTCAGAGGCCAAGTGTTTGTGGTTCGTTTGAGAGGTTACCAGTGGGAGATGAGGACCAGCAAGAGCTTTCAGGGCTGGCACCTTTAGTGTAGGAGCAATCGCTGGACGTTCGCAATTTCGGTGTTGAGCTCTGGCCAGATTGAGCAGGAGAGGCTGTGTACATTGGAAGTTTTAGTAGGCTAAACAAGTTCAGAGGCCAAGTGTTTGTGGTTCGTTTGAGAGGTTACCAGTGGGAGATGAGGACCAGCAAGAGCTTTCAGGGCTGGCACCTTTAGTGTAGGAGCAATCGCTGGACGTTCGCAATTTCGGTGTGAGCTCTGGCCAGATTGAGCAGGAGAGGCTGTGTACGTTGGAAGTTTTAGTAGGCTAAACAAGTTCAGAGCCTAAGTGTTTGTGGTTCGTTTGAGAGGTTACCAGTGGGAGATGAGGACCAGCAAGAGCTTTCAGGGCTGGCACCTTCAGTGTAGGAGCAATAGTCGGACGTTCGCAATTTCGGTGTTGAGCTCTGGCCAGATTGAGCAGGAGAGGCTGTGTACGTTGGAAGTTTTAGTAGGCTAAACAAGTTCAGAGGCCAAGTGTTTGTGGTTCGTTTGAGAGGTTACCAGTGGGAGATGAGGACCAGCAAGAGCTTTCAGGGCTGGCACCTTTAGTGTAGGAGCAATCGCTGGACGTTCGCAATTTCGGTGTTGAGCTCTGGCCAGATTGAGCAGGAGAGGCTGTGTACGTTGGAAGTTTTAGTAGGCTAAACAAGTTCAGAGCCCAAGTGTTTGTGGTTCGTTTGAGAGGTTACCAGTGGGAGATGAGGACCAGCAAGAGCTTTCAGGGCTGGCACCTTTAGTGTAGGAGCAATCCCTGGACGTTCACAATTTCGGTGTTGAATTTTGGCCAGATTGAGCAGGAGAGGCTGTGTACGTTGGAAGTTTTAGTAGGCTAAACAAGTTCAGAGGCCAAGTGTTTGTGGTTCGTTTGAGAGGTTACCAGTGGGAGATGAGGACCAGCAAGAGCTTTCAGGGCTGGCACCTTTAGTGTAGGAGCAATCGCCGGACGTTCGCAATTTCGGTGTTGAGCTCTGGCCAGATTGAGCAGGGGAGGCTGTGTACGTTGGAAGTTTTAGTAGGCTAAACAAGTTCAGAGGCCAAGTGTTTGTGGTTCGTTTGAGAGGTTACCAGTGGGAGATGAGGACCAGGAAGAGCTTTCAGGGCTGGCACCTTTAGTGTAGGAGCAATAGTCGGACGTTCGCAATTTCGGTGTTGAGCTCTGGCCAGATTGAGCAGGAGAGGCTGTGTACGTTGGAAGTTTTAGTATGCTAAACAAGTTCAGAGCCCAAGTGTTTGTGGTTCGTTTGAGAGGTTACCAGTGGGAGATGAGGACCAGCAAGAGCTTTCAGGGCTGGCACCTTTAGTGTAGGAGCAATCGCTGGACGTTCGCAATTTCGGTGTTGAGCTCTGGCCAGATTGAGCAGGAGAGGCTGTGTACGTTGGAAGTTTTAGTAGGCTAAACAAGTTCAGAGCCCAAGTGTTTGTGGTTCGTTTGAGAGGTTACCAGTGGGAGATGAGGACCAGCAAGAGCTTTCAGGGCTGGCACCTTTAGTGTAGGAGCAATCGCCGGACGTTCGCAATTTCGGTGTTGAGCTCTGGCCAGATTGAGCAGGAGAGGCTGTGTACATTGGAAGTTTTAGTAGGCTAAACAAGTTCAGAGGCCAAGTGTTTGTGGTTCGTTTGAGAGGTTACCAGTGGGAGATGAGGACCAGCAAGAGCTTTTAGGGTTGGCACCTTTAGTGTAGGAGCAATCGCTGGACGTTCGCAATTTCGGTGTGAGCTCTGGCCAGATTGAGCAGGAGAGGCTGTGTACGTTGGAAGTTTTAGTAGGCTAAACAAGTTCAGAGCCTAAGTGTTTGTGGTTCGTTTGAGAGGTTACCAGTGGGAGATGAGGACCAGCAAGAGCTTTCAGGGCTGGCACCTTTAGTGTAGGAGCAATAGTCGGACGTTCGCAATTTCGGTGTTGAGCTCTGGCCAGATTGAGCAGGAGAGGCTGTGTACGTTGGAAGTTTTAGTAGGCTAAACAAGTTCAGAGGCCAAGTGTTTGTGGTTCGTTTGAGAGGTTACCAGTGGGAGATGAGGACCAGCAAGAGCTTTCAGGGCTGGCACCTTTAGTGTAGGAGCAATCGCTGGACGTTCGCAATTTCGGTGTTGAGCTCTGGCCAGATTGAGCAGGAGAGGCTGTGTACGTTGGAAGTTTTAGTAGGTTAAACAAGTTCAGAGCCCAAGTGTTTGTGGTTCGTTTGAGAGGTTACCAGTGGGAGATGAGGACCAGCAAGAGCTTTCAGGGCTGGCACCTTTAGTGTAGGAGCAATCCCTGGACGTTCACAATTTCGGTGTTGAATTTTGGGCAGATTGAGCAGGAGAGGCTGTGTACGTTGGAAGTTTTAGTAGGCTAAACAAGTTCAGAGGCCAAGTGTTTGTGGTTCGTTTGAGAGGTTACCAGTGGGAGATGAGGACCAGCAAGAGCTTTCAGGGCTGGCACCTTTAGTGTAGGAGCAATCGCTGGACGTTCGCAATTTCGGTGTTGAGCTCTGGCCAGATTGAGCAGGAGAGGCTGTGTACGTTGGAAGTTTTAGTAGGCTAAACAAGTTCAGAGGCCAAGTGTTTGTGGTTCCTTTGAGAGGTTACCAGTGGGAGATGAGGACCAGCAAGAGCTTTCAGGGCTGGCACCTTTAGTTTAGGAGCAATCGCTGGACGTTCACAATTTCGGTGTTGAATTTCGGGCAGATTGAGCAGGAGAGGCTGTGTACGTTGGAAGTTTTAGTAGGCTAAACAAGTTCAGAGGCCAAGTGTTTGTGGTTCGTTTGAGAGGTTACCAGTGGGAGATGAGGACCAGCAAGAGCTTTCAGGGCTGGCACCTTTAGTGTAGGAGCAATCGCTGGACGTTCGCAATTTCGGTGTTGAGCTCTGGCCAGATTGAGCAGGAGAGGCTGTGTACGTTGGAAGTTTTAGTAGGCTAAACAAGTTCAGAGCCCAAGTGTTTGTGGTTCGTTTGAGAGGTTACCAGTGGGAGATGAGGACCAGGAAGAGCTTTCAGGGCTGGCACCTTTAGTGTAGGAGCAATCCCTGGACGTTCACAATTTCGGTGTTGAATTTTGGGCAGATTGAGCAGGAGAGGCTGTGTACGTTGGAAGTTTTAGTAGCCTAAAATAGTTCAGAGCCCAAGTGTTTGTGGTTCGTTTGAGAGGTTACCAGTGGGAGATGAGGACCAGCAAGAGCTTTCAGGGCTGGCACCTTTAGTGTAGGAGCAATCGCCGGACGTTCGCAATTTCGGTGTTGAGCTCTGGCCAGATTGAGCAGGAGAGGCTGTGTACGTTGGAAGTTTTATTAGCCTAAAATAGTTCAGAGCCCAAGTGTTTGTGGTTCGTTTGAGAGGTTACCAGTGGGAGATGAGGACCAGCAAGAGCTTTCAGGGCTGGCACCTTTAGTGTAGGAGCAATCGCTGACGTTCGCAATTTCGGTGTTGAGCTCTGGCCAGATTGAGCAGGAGAGGCTGTGTACGTTGGAAGTTTTAGTAGGCTAAACAAGTTCAGAGCCCAAGTGTTTGTGGTTCGTTTGAGAGGTTACCAGTGGGAGATGAGGACCAGCAAGAGCTTTCAGGGCTGGCACCTTTAGTGTAGGAGCAATCGCTGGACGTTCGCAATTTCGGTGTTGAACTCTGGCCAGATTGAGCAGGAGAGGCTGTGTACATTGGAAGTTTTAGTAGGCTAAACAAGTTCAGAGGCCAAGTGTTTGTGGTTCGTTTGAGAGGTTACCAGTGGGAGATGAGGACCAGCAAGAGCTTTTAGGGCTGGCACCTTTAGTGTAGGAGCAATCGCTGGACGTTCGCAATTTCGGTGTGAGCTCTGGCCAGATTGAGCAGGAGAGGCTGTGTACGTTGGAAGTTTTAGTAGGCTAAACAAGTTCAGAGCCCAAGTGTTTGTGGTTCGTTTGAGAGGTTACCAGTGGGAGATGAGGACCAGCAAGAGCTTTCAGGGCTGGCACCTTTAGTGTAGGAGCAATAGTCGGACGTTCGCAATTTCGGTGTTGAGCTCTGGCCAGATTGAGCAGGAGAGGCTGTGTACGTTGGAAGTTTTAGTAGGCTAAACAAGTTCAGAGGCCAAGTGTTTGTGGTTCGTTTGAGAGGTTACCAGTGGGAGATGAGGACCAGCAAGAGCTTTCAGGGCTGGCACCTTTAGTGTAGGAGCAATCGCTGGACGTTCGCAATTTCGGTGTTGAGCTCTGGCCAGATTGAGCAGGAGAGGCTGTGTACGTTGGAAGTTTTAGTAGGCTAAACAAGTTCAGAGCCCAAGTGTTTGTGGTTCGTTTGAGAGGTTACCAGTGGGAGATGAGGACCAGCAAGAGCTTTCAGGGCTGGCACCTTTAGTGTAGGAGCAATCCCTGGACGTTCACAATTTCGGTGTTGAATTTTGGCCAGATTGAGCAGGAGAGGCTGTGTACGTTGGAAGTTTTATTAGCCTAAAATAGTTCAGAGCCCAAGTGTTTGTGGTTCGTTTGAGAGGTTACCAGTGGGAGATGAGGACCAGCAAGAGCTTTCAGGCTGGCACCTTTAGTGTAGGAGCAATCGCCGGACGTTCGCAATTTCGGTGTTGAGCTCTGGCCAGATTGAGCAGGAGAGGCTGTGTACGTTGGAAGTTTTAGTAGGCTAAACAAGTTCAGAGGCCAAGTGTTTGTGGTTCGTTTGAGAGGTTACCAGTGGGAGATGAGGACCAGGAAGAGCTTTCAGGGCTGGCACCTTTAGTGTAGGAGCAATAGTCGGACGTTCGCAATTTCGGTGTTGAGCTCTGGCCAGATTGAGCAGGAGAGGCTGTGTACGTTGGAAGTTTTAGTATGCTAAACAAGTTCAGAGCCCAAGTGTTTGTGGTTCGTTTGAGAGGTTACCAGTGGGAGATGAGGACCAGCAAGAGCTTTCAGGGCTGGCACCTTTAGTGTAGGAGCAATCGCCGGACATTTGCAATTTCAGTGTTGAGCTCTGGCCAGATTGAGCAGGAGAGGCTGTGTACGTTGGAAGTTTTAGTAGGCTAAACAAGTTCAGAGGCCAAGTGTTTGTGGTTCGTTTGAGAGGTTACCAGTGGGAGATGAGGACCAGCAAGAGCTTTCAGGGCTGGCACCTTTAGTGTAGGAGCAATCGCTGGACGTTCACAATTTCGGTGTTGAGCTCTGGCCAGATTGAGCAGGAGAGGCTGTGTACGTTGGAAGTCTTAGTAGGCTAAACAAGTTCAGAGGCCAAGTGTTTGTGGTTCGTTTGAGAGGTTACCAGTGGGAGATGAGGACCAGCAAGAGCTTTCAGGGCTGGCACCTTTAGTGTAGGAGCAATCGCTGGACGTTCACAATTTCGGTGTTGAGCTCTGGCCAGATTGAGCAGGAGAGGCTGTGTACACTGGAACTTTTAGTAGGCTAAACAAGTTCAGAGGCCAAGTGTTTGTGGTTCGTTTGAGAGGTACCAGTGGGAGATGAGGACCAGCAAGAGCTTTCAGGGCTGGCACCTTTAGTGTAGGAGCAATCGCTGGACGTTCACAATTTCGGTTTTGAATTTTGGCCAGATTGAGCAGGGGAGGCTGTGTACGTTGGAAGTTTTAGTAGGCTAAACAAGTTCAGAGGCCAAGTGTTTGTGGTTCGTTTGAGAGGTTACCAGTGGGAGATGAGGACCAGCAAGAGCTTTCAGGGCTGGCACCTTTAGTGTAGGAGCTATCGCTGGACGTTCGCAATTTCGGTGTTGAATTTTGGCCAGATTGAGCAGGGGAGGCTGTGTACGTTGGAAGTTTTAGTAGGCTAAACAAGTTCAGAGGCCAAGTGTTTGTGGTTCGTTTGAGAGGTTACCAGTGGGAGATGAGGACCAGCAAGAGCTTTCAGGGCTGGCACCTTTAGTGTAGGAGCAATAGTCGGACGTTCGCAATTTCGGTGTTGAGCTCTGGCCAGATTGAGCAGGAGAGGCTCTACACTAAGGTGCCAGCCCTGAAAGCTCTTGCTGGTCCTCATCTCCCACTGGTAACCTCTCAAACGAACCACAAACACTTGGCCTCTGAACTTGTTTAGACACTCAAAGGTCAGACGTTTCATCGCTTCCTTTCGCTAATTCACATCAGAGCTCAACACCAAAATTGCGAACGTCCAGCGATTGCTCCTACACTAAAGGTGCCAGCCCTGAAAGCTCTTGCTGGTCCTCATCTCCCACTGGTAACCTCTCAAACGAACCACAAACACTTGGCCTCTGAACTTGTTAGCCTACTAAAACTTCCACGTACACAGCCTCTCCTGCTCAATCTGGCCAGAGCTCAACACCGAAATTGCGAACGTCCGACTATTGCTCCTACACTAAAGGTGCCAGCCCTGAAAGCTCTTGCTGGTCCTCATCTCCCACTGGTAACCTCTCAAACGAACCACAAACACTTGGCCTCTGAACTTGTTTAGCCTACTAAAACTTCCAACGTACACAGCCTCCCCTGCTCAATCTGGCCAAAATTCAACACCGAAATTGCGAACGTCCAGCGATAGCTCCTACACTAAAGGTGCCAGCCCTGAAAGCTCTTGCTGGTCCTCATCTCCCACTGGTAACCTCTCAAACGAACCACAAACACTTGGCCTCTGAACTTGTTTAGCCTACTAAAACTTCCAACGTACACAGCCTCCCCTGCTCAATCTGGCCAAAATTCAAAACCGAAATTGTGAACGTCCAGCGATTGCTCCTACACTAAAGGTGCCAGCCCTGAAAGCTCTTGCTGGTCCTCATCTCCCACTGGTAACCTCTCAAACGAACCACAAACACTTGGCCTCTGAACTTGTTTAGCCTACTAAAAGTTCCAGTGTACACAGCCTCTCCTGCTCAATCTGGCCAGAGCTCAACACCGAAATTGTGAACGTCCAGCGATTGCTCCTACACTAAAGGTGCCAGCCCTGAAAGCTCTTGCTGGTCCTCATCTCCCACTGGTAACCTCTCAAACGAACCACAACACTTGGCCTCTGAACTTGTTTAGCCTACTAAGACTTCCAACGTACACAGCCTCTCCTGCTCAATCTGGCCAGAGCTCAACACCGAAATTGTGAACGTCCAGCGATTGCTCCTACACTAAAGGTGCCAGCCCTGAAAGCTCTTGCTGGTCCTCATCTCCCACTGGTAACCTCTCAAACGAACCACAAACACTTGGCCTCTGAACTTGTTTAGCCTACTAAAACTTCCAACGTACACAGCCTCTCCTGCTCAATCTGGCCAGAGCTCAACACTGAAATTGCAAATGTCCGGCGATTGCTCCTACACTAAAGGTGCCAGCCCTGAAAGCTCTTGCTGGTCCTCATCTCCACTGGTAACCTCTCAAACGAACCACAAACACTTGGGCTCTGAACTTGTTTAGCATACTAAAACTTCCAACGTACACAGCCTCTCCTGCTCAATCTGGCCAGAGCTCAACACCGAAATTGCGAACGTCCGACTATTGCTCCTACACTAAAGGTGCCAGCCCTGAAAGCTCTTCCTGGTCCTCATCTCCCACTGGTAACCTCTCAAACGAACCACAAACACTTGGCCTCTGAACTTGTTTAGCCTACTAAAACTTCCAACGTACACAGCCTCTCCTGCTCAATCTGGCCAGAGCTCAACACCGAAATTGCGAACGTCCGGCGATTGCTCCTACACTAAAGGTGCCAGCCCTGAAAGCTCTTGCTGGTCCTCATCTCCCACTGGTAACCTCTCAAACGAACCACAAACACTTGGGCTCTGAACTATTTTAGGCTAATAAAACTTCCAACGTACACAGCCTCTCCTGCTCAATCTGGCCAAAATTCAACACCGAAATTGTGAACGTCCAGGGATTGCTCCTACACTAAAGGTGCCAGCCCTGAAAGCTCTTGCTGGTCCTCATCTCCCACTGGTAACCTCTCAAACGAACCACAAACACTTGGGCTCTGAACTTGTTTAGCCTACTAAAACTTCCAACGTACACAGCCTCTCCTGCTCAATCTGGCCAGAGCTCAACACCGAAATTGCGAACGTCCAGCGATTGCTCCTACACTAAAGGTGCCAGCCCTGAAAGCTCTTGCTGGTCCTCATCTCCCACTGGTAACCTCTCAAACGAACCACAAACACTTGGCCTCTGAACTTGTTTAGCCTACTAAAACTTCCAACGTACACAGCCTCTCCTGCTCAATCTGGCCAGAGCTCAACACCGAAATTGCGAACGTCCGACTATTGCTCCTACACTAAAGGTGCCAGCCCTGAAAGCTCTTGCTGGTCCTCATCTCCCACTGGTAACCTCTCAAACGAACCACAAACACTTGGGCTCTGAACTTGTTTAGCCTACTAAAACTTCCAACGTACACAGCCTCTCCTGCTCAATCTGGCCAGAGCTCACACCGAAATTGCGAACGTCCAGCGATTGCTCCTACACTAAAGGTGCCAGCCCTAAAAGCTCTTGCTGGTCCTCATCTCCCACTGGTAACCTCTCAAACGAACCACAAACACTTGGCCTCTGAACTTGTTTAGCCTACTAAAACTTCCAATGTACACAGCCTCTCCTGCTCAATCTGGCCAGAGTTCAACACCGAAATTGCGAACGTCCAGCGATTGCTCCTACACTAAAGGTGCCAGCCCTGAAAGCTCTTGCTGGTCCTCATCTCCCACTGGTAACCTCTCAAACGAACCACAAACACTTGGGCTCTGAACTTGTTTAGCCTACTAAAACTTCCAACGTACACAGCCTCTCCTGCTCAATCTGGCCAGAGCTCAACACCGAAATTGCGAACGTCCAGCGATTGCTCCTACACTAAAGGTGCCAGCCCTGAAAGCTCTTGCTGGTCCTCATCTCCCACTGGTAACCTCTCAAACGAACCACAAACACTTGGGCTCTGAACTATTTTAGGCTAATAAAACTTCCAACGTACACAGCCTCTCCTGCTCAATCTGCCAGAGCTCAACACCGAAATTGCGAACGTCCGGCGATTGCTCCTACACTAAAGGTGCCAGCCCTGAAAGCTCTTGCTGGTCCTCATCTCCCACTGGTAACCTCTCAACGAACCACAAACACTTGGGCTCTGAACTATTTTAGGCTACTAAAACTTCCAACGTACACAGCCTCTCCTGCTCAATCTGCCCAAAATTCAACACCGAAATTGTGAACGTCCAGGGATTGCTCCTACACTAAAGGGTGCCAGCCCTGAAAGCTCTTCCTGGTCCTCATCTCCCACTGGTAACCTCTCAAACGAACCACAAACACTTGGGCTCTGAACTTGTTTAGCCTACTAAAACTTCCAACGTACACAGCCTCTCCTGCTCAATCTGGCCAGAGCTCAACACCGAAATTGCGAACGTCCAGCGATTGCTCCTACACTAAAGGTGCCAGCCCTGAAAGCTCTTGCTGGTCCTCATCTCCCACTGGTAACCTCTCAAACGAACCACAAACACTTGGCCTCTGAACTTGTTTAGCCTACTAAAACTTCCAACGTACACAGCCTCTCCTGCTCAATCTGCCCGAAATTCAACACCGAAATTGTGAACGTCCAGCGATTGCTCCTAAACTAAAGGTGCCAGCCCTGAAAGCTCTTGCTGGTCCTCATCTCCCACTGGTAACCTCTCAAAGGAACCACAAACACTTGGCCTCTGAACTTGTTTAGCCTACTAAAACTTCCAACGTACACAGCCTCTCCTGCTCAATCTGGCCAGAGCTCAACACCGAAATTGCGAACGTCCAGCGATTGCTCCTACACTAAAGGTGCCAGCCCTGAAAGCTCTTGCTGGTCCTCATCTCCCACTGGTAACCTCTCAAACGAACCACAAACACTTGGCCTCTGAACTTGTTTAGCCTACTAAAACTTCCAACGTACACAGCCTCTCCTGCTCAATCTGCCCAAAATTCAACACCGAAATTGTGAACGTCCAGGGATTGCTCCTACACTAAAGGTGCCAGCCCTGAAAGCTCTTGCTGGTCCTCATCTCCCACTGGTAACCTCTCAAACGAACCACAAACACTTGGGCTCTGAACTTGTTTAACCTACTAAAACTTCCAACGTACACAGCCTCTCCTGCTCAATCTGGCCAGAGCTCAACACCGAAATTGCGAACGTCCAGCGATTGCTCCTACACTAAAGGTGCCAGCCCTGAAAGCTCTTGCTGGTCCTCATCTCCCACTGGTAACCTCTCAAACGAACCACAAACACTTGGCCTCTGAACTTGTTTAGCCTACTAAAACTTCCAACGTACACAGCCTCTCCTGCTCAATCTGGCCAGAGCTCAACACCGAAATTGCGAACGTCCGACTATTGCTCCTACACTAAAGGTGCCAGCCCTGAAAGCTCTTGCTGGTCCTCATCTCCCACTGGTAACCTCTCAAACGAACCACAAACACTTAGGCTCTGAACTTGTTTAGCCTACTAAAACTTCCAACGTACACAGCCTCTCCTGCTCAATCTGGCCAGAGCTCACACCGAAATTGCGAACGTCCAGCGATTGCTCCTACACTAAAGGTGCCAACCCTAAAAGCTCTTGCTGGTCCTCATCTCCCACTGGTAACCTCTCAAACGAACCACAAACACTTGGCCTCTGAACTTGTTTAGCCTACTAAAACTTCCAATGTACACAGCCTCTCCTGCTCAATCTGGCCAGAGCTCAACACCGAAATTGCGAACGTCCGGCGATTGCTCCTACACTAAAGGTGCCAGCCCTGAAAGCTCTTGCTGGTCCTCATCTCCCACTGGTAACCTCTCAAACGAACCACAAACACTTGGGCTCTGAACTTGTTTAGCCTACTAAAACTTCCAACGTACACAGCCTCTCCTGCTCAATCTGGCCAGAGCTCAACACCGAAATTGCGAACGTCCAGCGATTGCTCCTACACTAAAGGTGCCAGCCCTGAAAGCTCTTGCTGGTCCTCATCTCCCACTGGTAACCTCTCAAACGAACCACAAACACTTGGGCTCTGAACTTGTTAGCATACTAAAACTTCCAACGTACACAGCCTCTCCTGCTCAATCTGGCCAGAGCTCAACACCGAAATTGCGAACGTCCGACTATTGCTCCTACACTAAAGGTGCCAGCCCTGAAAGCTCTTCCTGGTCCTCATCTCCCACTGGTAACCTCTCAAACGAACCACAAACACTTGGCCTCTGAACTTGTTTAGCCTACTAAAACTTCCAACGTACACAGCCTCCCCTGCTCAATCTGGCCAGAGCTCAACACCGAAATTGCGAACGTCCGGCGATTGCTCCTACACTAAAGGTGCCAGCCCTGAAAGCTCTTGCTGGTCCTCATCTCCCACTGTAACCTCTCAAACGAACCACAAACACTTGGCCTCTGAACTTGTTTAGCCTACTAAAACTTCCAACGTACACAGCCTCTCCTGCTCAATCTGGCCAAAATTCAACACCGAAATTGTGAACGTCCAGGATTGCTCCTACACTAAAGGTGCCAGCCCTGAAAGCTCTTGCTGGTCCTCATCTCCCACTGTAACCTCTCAAACGAACCACAAACACTTGGGCTCTGAACTTGTTTAGCCTACTAAAACTTCCAACGTACACAGCCTCTCCTGCTCAATCTGGCCAGAGCTCAACACCGAAATTGCGAACGTCCAGCGATTGCTCCTACACTAAAGGTGCCAGCCCTGAAAGCTCTTGCTGGTCCTCATCTCCCACTGGTAACCTCTCAAACGAACCACAAACACTTGGCCTCTGAACTTGTTTAGCCTACTAAAACTTCCAACGTACACAGCCTCTCCTGCTCAATCTGGCCAGAGCTCAACACCGAAATTGCGAACGTCCGACTATTGCTCCTACACTGAAGGTGCCAGCCCTGAAAGCTCTTGCTGGTCCTCATCTCCACTGGTAACCTCTCAAACGAACCACAAACACTTAGGCTCTGAACTTGTTTAGCCTACTAAAACTTCCAACGTACACAGCCTCTCCTGCTCAATCTGGCCAGAGCTCACACCGAAATTGCGAACGTCAGCGATTGCTCCTACACTAAAGGTGCCAGCCCTGAAAGCTCTTGCTGGTCCTCATCTCCCACTGGTAACCTCTCAAACGAACCACAAACACTTGGCCTCTGAACTTGTTTAGCCTACTAAAACTTCCAATGTACACAGCCTCTCCTGCTCAATCTGGCCAGAGCTCAACACCGAAATTGCGAACGTCCAGCGATTGCTCCTACACTAAAGGTGCCAGCCCTGAAAGCTCTTGCTGGTCCTCATCTCCCACTGGTAACCTCTCAAACGAACCACAAACACTTGGCCTCTGAACTTGTTTAGCCTACTAAAACTTCCAACGTACACAGCCTCTCCTGCTCAATCTGGCCAGAGCTCAACACCGAAATTGCGAACGTCCGACTATTGCTCCTACACTAAAGGTGCCAGCCCTGAAAGCTCTTGCTGGTCCTCATCTCCCACTGGTAACCTCTCAAACGAACCACAAACACTTGGCCTCTGAACTTGTTTAGCCTACTAAAACTTCCAACGTACACAGCCTCCCCTGCTCAATCTGGCCAAAATTCAACACCGAAATTGCGAACGTCCAGCGATAGCTCCTACACTAAAGGTGCCAGCCCTGAAAGCTCTTGCTGGTCCTCATCTCCCACTGGTAACCTCTCAAACGAACCACAAACACTTGGCCTCTGAACTTGTTTAGCCTACTAAAACTTCCAACGTACACAGCCTCCCCTGCTCAATCTGGCCAAAATTCAAAACCGAAATTGTGAACGTCCAGCGATTGCTCCTACACTAATGGTGCCAGCCCTGAAAGCTCTTGCTGGTCCTCATCTCCCACTGGTAACCTCTCAAACGAACCACAAACACTTGGCCTCTGAACTTGTTTAGCCTACTAAAAGTTCCAGTGTACACAGCCTCTCCTGCTCAATCTGGCCAGAGCTCAACACCGAAATTGTGAACGTCAGCGATTGCTCCTACACTAAAGGTGCCAGCCCTGAAAGCTCTTGCTGGTCCTCATCTCCCACTGGTAACCTCTCAAACGAACCACAAACACTTGGCCTCTGAACTTGTTTAGCCTACTAAGACTTCCAACGTACACAGCCTCTCCTGCTCAATCTGGCCAGAGCTCAACACCGAAATTGTGAACGTCCAGCGATTGCTCCTACACTAAAGGTGCCAGCCCTGAAAGCTCTTGCTGGTCCTCATCTCCACTGGTAACCTCTCAAAGGAACCACAAACACTTGGGCTCTGAACTTTTTTAGCCTACTAAAACTTCCAACGTACACTCCCTCTCCTGCTCAATCTGGCCAAAATTCAACACCGAAATTGTGAACGTCCAGCGATTGCTCCTACACTAAAGGTGCCAGCCCTGAAAGCTCTTGCTGGTCCTCATCTCCCACTGGTAACCTCTCAAACGAACCACAACACTTGGCCTCTGAACTTGTTTAGCCTACTAAAACTTCCAACGTACACAGCCTCTCCTGCTCAATCTGGCCAGAGCTCAACACCGAAATTGCGAACGTCCAGCGATTGCTCCTACACTAAAGGTGCCAGCCCTGAAAGCTCTTGCTGGTCCTCATCTCCCACTGGTAACCTCTCAAACGAACCACAAACACTTGGCCTCTGAACTTGTTTAGCCTACTAAAACTTCCAACGTACACAGCCTCTCCTGCTCAATCTGGCCAGAGCTCAACACCGAAATTGCGAACGTCCGGCGATTGCTCCTACACTAAAGGTGCCAGCCCTGAAAGCTCTTGCTGGTCCTCATCTCCCACTGGTAACCTCTCAAACGAACCACAAACACTTGGCTCTGAACTATTTTAGGCTAATAAAACTTCCAACGTACACAGCCTCTCCTGCTCAATCTGCCCAAAATTCAACACCGAAATTGTGAACGTCCAGGGATTGCTCCTACACTAAAGGTGCCAGCCCTGAAAGCTCTTCCTGGTCCTCATCTCCCACTGGTAACCTCTCAAACGAACCACAAACACTTGGGCTCTGACTTGTTTAACCTACTAAAACTTCCAACGTACACAGCCTCTCCTGCTCAATCTGGCCAGAGCTCAACACCGAAATTGCGAACGTCCAGCGATTGCTCCTACACTAAAGGTGCCAGCCCTGAAAGCTCTTGCTGGTCCTCATCTCCCACTGGTAACCTCTCAAACGAACCACAAACACTTGGCCTCTGAACTTGTTTAGCCTACTAAAACTTCCAACGTACACAGCCTCTCCTGCTCAATCTGGCCAGAGCTCAACACCGAAATTGCGAACGTCCGACTATTGCTCCTACACTAAAGGTGCCAGCCCTGAAAGCTCTTGCTGGTCCTCATCTCCCACTGGTAACCTCTCAAACGAACCACAAACACTTGGCCTCTGAACTTGTTTAGCCTACTAAAACTTCCAACGTACACAGCCTCTCCTGCTCAATCTGGCCAGAGCTCACACCGAAATTGCGAACGTCCAGCGATTGCTCCTACACTAAAGGTGCCAACCCTAAAAGCTCTTGCTGGTCCTCATCTCCCACTGGTAACCTCTCAAACGAACCACAAACACTTGGCCTCTGAACTTGTTTAGCCTACTAAAACTTCCAATGTACACAGCCTCTCCTGCTCAATCTGGCCAGAGCTCAACACCGAAATTGCGAACGTCAGCGATTGCTCCTACACTAAAGGTGCCAGCCCTGAAAGCTCTTGCTGGTCCTCATCTCCCACTGGTAACCTCTCAAACGAACCACAAACACTTGGCCTCTGAACTTGTTTAGCCTACTAAAACTTCCAACGTACACAGCCTCTCCTGCTCAATCTGGCCAGAGCTCACACCGAAATTGCGAACGTCCAGCGATTGCTCCTACACTAAAGGTGCCAGCCCTAAAAGCTCTTGCTGGTCCTCATCTCCACTGGTAACCTCTCAAACGAACCACAAACACTTGGGCTCTGAACTTGTTTAGACTACTAAAACTTCCAACGTACACAGCCTCTCCTGCTCAATCTGGCCAGAGCTCAACACCGAAATTGCGAAGGTCCGACTATTGCTCCTACACTAAAGGTGCCAGCCCTGAAAGCTCTTGCTGGTCCTCATCTCCCACTGGTAACCTCTCAAACGAACCACAAACACTTGGCCTCTGAACTTGTTTAGCCTACTAAAACTTCCAACGTACACAGCCTCTCCTGCTCAATCTGGCCAGAGCTCAACACCGAAATTGCGAACGTCCGGCGATTGCTCCTACACTAAAGGTGCCAGCCCTGAAAGCTCTTGCTGGTCCTCATCTCCCACTGGTAACCTCTCAAACGAACCACAAACACTTGGGCTCTGAGCTATTTTAGGCTAATAAAACTTCCAACGTACACAGCCTCTCCTGCTCAATCTGCCCAAAATTCAACACCGAAATTGTGAACGTCCAGGGATTGCTCCTACACTAAAGGTGCCAGCCCTGAAAGCTCTTCCTGGTCCTCATCTCCCACTGGTAACCTCTCAAACGAACCACAAACACTTGGGCTCTGAACTTGTTTAGCCTACTAAAACTTCCAACGTACACAGCCTCTCCTGCTCAATCTGGCCAGAGCTCAACACCGAAATTGCGAACGTCCAGCGATTGCTCCTACACTAAAGGTGCCAGCCCTGAAAGCTCTTGCTGGTCCTCATCTCCCACTGGTAACCTCTCAAACGAACCACAAACACTTGGCCTCTGAACTTGTTTAGCCTACTAAAACTTCCAACGTACACAGCCTCTCCTGCTCAATCTGGCCAGAGCTCAACACCGAAATTGCGAACGTCCAGCGATTGCTCCTACACTAAAGGTGCCAGCCCTGAAAGCTCTTGCTGGTCCTCATCTCCCACTGGTAACCTCTCAAACGAACCACAAACACTTGGCCTCTGAACTTGTTTAGCCTACTAAAACTTCCAACGTACACAGCCCTCCCTGCTCAATCTGGCCAAAATTCAACACCGAAATTGCGAACGTCCAGCGATAGCTCCTACACTAAAGGTGCCAGCCCTGAAAGCTCTTGCTGGTCCTCATCTCCCACTGGTAACCTCTCAAACGAACCACAAACACTTGGCCTCTGAACTTGTTTAGCCTACTAAAACTTCCAATGTACACAGCCTCCCCTGCTCAATCTGGCCAAAATTCAAAACCGAAATTGTGAACGTCCAGCGATTGCTCCTACACTAATGGTGCCAGCCCTGAAAGCTCTTGCTGGTCCTCATCTCCCACTGGTAACCTCTCAAAGGAACCACAAACACTTGGCTCTGAACTTGTTTAGCCTACTAAAACTTCCAACGTACACAGCCTCTCCTGCTCAATCTGGCCAGAGCTCAACACCGAAATTGCGAACGTCCAGCGATTGCTCCTACACTAAAGGTGCCAGCCCTGAAAGCTCTTGCTGGTCCTCATCTCCCACTGGTAACCTCTCAAACGAACCACAAACACTTGGCCTCTGAACTTGTTTAGGCTACTAAAACTTCCAACGTACACAGCCTCCCCTGCTCAATCTGGCCAAAATTCAACACCGAAATTGCGAACGTCCAGCGATAGCTCCTACACTAAAGGTGCCAGCCCTGAAAGCTCTTGCTGGTCCTCAT
The DNA here is from genome assembly GCF_030936135.1 of Gavia stellata. NCBI lineage: Eukaryota > Metazoa > Chordata > Aves > Gaviiformes > Gaviidae > Gavia > Gavia stellata. Next base: position 73,431 of record NW_026776875.1, read on the forward strand.
CTCCCACTGTAACCTCTCAAACGAACCACAAACACTTGGCCTCTGAACTTGTTTAGCCTACTAAAACTTCCAACGTACACAGCCTCCCCTGCTCAATCTGGCCAAAATTCAAAACCGAAATTGTGAACGTCCAGCGATTGCTCCTACACTAATGGTGCCAGCCCTGAAAGCTCTTGCTGGTCCTCATCTCCCACTGGTAACCTCTCAAACGAACCACAAACACTTGGGCTCTGAACTTGTTTAGCCTACTAAAACTTCCAACGTACACAGCCTCTCCTGCTCAATCTGGCCAGAGCTCAACACCGAAATTGCGAACGTCCAGCGATTGCTCCTACACTAAAGGTGCCAGCCCTGAAAGCTCTTGCTGGTCCTCATCTCCCACTGGTAACCTCTCAAACGAACCACAAACACTTGGCCTCTGAACTTGTTTAGCCTACTAAAACTTCCAACGTACACAGCCTCTCCTGCTCAATCTGGCCAGAGCTCAACACCGAAATTGTGAACGTCCAGCGATTGCTCCTACAGAATCACAGAATCACAGAATCACAGAATCAGTACGGTTGGAAAAGACCTGTAAGATCATCGAGTCCAACCTGGGGGGGGGGAAAAAAAAAAAAAAAAAACAAAACAAAAAAAAACAAAAACAAAAAAACAAAACTAAAACAAAAAAAAAAAACAAAACAACACACAACATCAAAAAACCCACAACAAAAAAAAAAAAAAACACCAAAAAAAAAACACAACCACAAAACCCACGCCACACAACAACAATAACAAGCCACAACCCACCCAACACCACACAGCACCACTAAAGGTGCCAGCCCTGAAAGCTCTTGCTGGTCCTCATCTCCCACTGGTAACCTCTCAAACGAACCACAAACACTTGGCCTCTGAACTTTTTTAGCCTACTAAATCTTCCAACGTACACTCCCTCTCCTGCTCAATCTGCCAAAATTCAACACCGAAATTGTGAACGTCCAGCGATTGCTCCTACACTAAAGGTGCCAGCCCTGAAAGCTCTTGCTGGTCCTCATCTCCCACTGGTAACCTCTCAAACGAACCACAAACACTTGGCCTCTGAACTTTTTTAGCCTACTAAAACTTCCAACGTACACTCCCTCTCCTGCTCAATCTGGCCAAAATTCAACACCGATGTTGTGAACGTCCAGGGATTGCTCCTACACTAAAGGTGCCAGCCCTGAAAGCTCTTGCTGGTCCTCATCTCCCACTGGTAACCTCTCAAACGAACCACAAACACTTGGCCTCTGAACTTGTTTAGCCTACTAAAACTTCCAACGTACACAGCCTCTCCTGCTCAATCTGCCCGAAATTCAACACCGAAATTGAGAACGTCCAGCGATTGCTCCTAAACTAAAGGTGCCAGCCCTGAAAGCTCTTGCTGGTCCTCATCTCCCACTGGTAACCTCTCAAACGAACCACAAACACTTGGCCTCTGAACTTGTTTAGCCTACTAAAACTTCCAACGTACACAGCCTCTCCTGCTCAATCTGGCCAGAGCTCAACACCGAAATTGCGAACGTCCGACTATTGCTCATACACTAAAGGTGCCAGCCCTGAAAGCTCTTGCTGGTCCTCATCTCCCACTGGTAACCTCTCAAACGAACCACAAACACTTGGGCTCTGAACTTGTTTAGCCTACTAAAACTTCCAACGTACACAGCCTCTCCTGCTCAATCTGGCCAGAGCTCAACACCGAAATTGCGAACGTCCGGCGATTGCTCCTACACTAAAGGTGCCAGCCCTGAAAGCTTCTTCTTTTCTTTTTGCTGGTCTTCTCATCTCCCACTGGTAACCTCTCAAACGAACCACAAACACTTGGGCTCTGAACTTGTTTAGCATACTAAAACTTCCAACGTACACAGCCTCTCCTGCTCAATCTGGCCAGAGCTCAACACCGAAATTGCGAACGTCCAGCGATTGCTCCTACACTAAAGGTGCCAGCCCTGAAAGCTCTTGCTGGTCCTCATCTCCCACTGGTAACCTCTCAAACGAACCACAAACACTTGGCCTCTGAACTTGTTTAGCCTACTAAAACTTCCAACGTACACAGCCTCTCCTGCTCAATCTGGCCAGAGCTCAACACCGAAATTGCGAACGTCCAGCGATTGCTCCTACACTAAAGGTGCCAGCCCTGAAAGCTCTTGCTGGTCCTCATCTCCCACTGGTAACCTCTCAAACGAACCACAAACACTTGGGCTCTGAACTATTTTAGGCTAATAAAACTTCCAACGTACACAGCCTCTCCTGCTCAATCTGGCCAAAATTCAACACCGAAATTGTGAACGTCCAGGGATTGCTCCTACACTAAAGGTGCCAGCCCTGAAAGCTCTTGCTGGTCCTCATCTCCCACTGGTAACCTCTCAAACGAACCACAAACACTTGGGCTCTGAACTTGTTTAGCCTACTAAAACTTCCAACGTACACAGCCTCTCCTGCTCAATCTGGCCAGAGCTCAACACCGAAATTGCGAACGTCCAGCGATTGCTCCTACACTAAAGGTGCCAGCCCTGAAAGCTCTTGCTGGTCCTCATCTCCACTGGTAACCTCTCAAACGAACCACAAACACTTGGCCTCTGAACTTGTTTAGCCTACTAAAACTTCCAACGTACACAGCCTCTCCTGCTCAATCTGCCCGAAATTCAACACCGAAATTGTGAACGTCCAGCGATTGCTCCTAAACTAAAGGTGCCAGCCCTGAAAGCTCTTGCTGGTCCTCATCTCCCACTGGTAACCTCTCAAACGAACCACAAACACTTGGCCTCTGAACTTGTTTAGCCTACTAAAACTTCCAACGTACACAGCCTCTCCTGCTCAATCTGGCCAGAGCTCACACCGAAATTGCGAACGTCCA
>NW_026776876.1:0-42376 GCF_030936135.1 Gavia stellata
TAACAAGTTCAGAGAGCCCAAGTGTTTGTGGTTCGTTTGAGAGGTTACCAGTGGGAGATGAGGACCAGCAAGAGCTTTCAGGGCTGGCACCTTTAGTGTAGGAGCAATCCCTGGACGTTCGCAATTTTGGTGTTGAGCTCTGGCCAGATTGAGCAGGAGAGGCTGTGTACGTTGGAAGTTTTAGTAGGCTAAACAAGTTCAGAGCCCAAGTGTTTTTGGTTCGTTTGAGAGGTTACCAGTGGGAGATGAGGAGCAGCAAGAGCTTTCAGGGCTGGCACCTTTAGTGTAGGAGCAATCGCTGGCCGTTCGCAATTTCGGAGTTGAGCTCTGGCCAGATTGAGCAGGAGAGGCTGTGTACGTTGGAAGTTTTAGTAGGCTAAACAAGTTCAGAGGCCAAGTGTTTGTGGTTCGTTTGAGAGGTTACCAGTGGGAGATGAGGACCAGCAAGAGCTTTCAGGGCTGGCACCTTTAGTGTAGGAGCAATCGCTGGACGTTCGCAATTTCGGTGTTGAGCTCTGGCCAGATTGAGCAGGAGAGGCTGTGTACGTTGGAAGTTTTAGTAGGCTAAACAAGTTCAGAGCCCAAGTGTTTGTGGTTCGTTTGAGAGGTTACCAGTGGGAGATGAGGACCAGCAAGAGCTTTCAGGGCTGGCACCTTTAGTGTAGGAGCAATCGCTGGACGTTCGCAATTTCAGTGTTGAATTTTGGGCAGATTGAGCAGGAGAGGCTGTGTACGTTGGAAGTTTTAGTAGGCTAAACAAGTTCAGAGCCCAAGTGTTTGTGGTTCGTTTGAGAGGTTACCAGTGGGAGATGAGGACCAGCAAGAGCTTTCAGGGCTGGCACCTTTAGTGTAGGAGCAATCCCTGGACTTTCACAATTTCGGTGTTGAGCTCTGGCCAGATTGAGCAGGAGAGGCTGTGTACGTTGGAAGTTTTAGCAGCCTAAACAAGTTCAGAGCCCAAGTGTTTGTGGTTCGTTTGAGAGGTTACCAGTGGGAGATGAGGACCAGCAAGAGCTTTCAGGGCTGGCACCTTTAGTGTAGCAGCAATCGCTGGACGTTCGCAATTTCGGTGTTGAGCTCTGGCCAGATTGAGCAGGAGAGGCTGTGTACGTTGGAAGTTTTAGTAGGCTAAACAAGTTCAGTGCCCAAGTGTTTGTGGTTCTTTTGAGAGGTTACCAGTGGGAGATGAGGACCAGCAAGAGCTTTCAGGGCTGGCACCTTTAGTGTAGGAGCAATCGCTGGCCGTTCGCAATTTCGGTGTTGAGCTCTGGCCAGATTGAGCAGGAGAGGCTGTGTACGTTGGAAGTTTTAGTAGGCTAAACAAGTTCAGAGCCCAAGTGTTTGTGGTTCGTTTGAGAGGTTACCAGTGGGAGATGAGGACCAGCAAGAGCTTTCAGGGCTGGCACCTTTAGTGTAGGAGCAATTGCTGGACGTTCGCAATTTCGGTGTTGAGCTCTGGCCAGATTGAGCAGGAGAGGCTGTGTACGTTGGAAGTTTTAGTAGGCTAAACAAGTTCAGAGCCCAAGTGTTTGTGGTTCGTTTGAGAGGTTACCAGTGGGAGATGAGGACCAGCAAGAGCTTTCAGGGCTGGCACCTTTAGTGTAGGAGCAATCGCTGGACGTTCACAATTTCGGAGTTGAGCTCTGGCCAGATTGAGCAGGAGAGGCTGTGTACGTTGGAAGTTTTAGTAGGCTAAACAAGTTCAGAGCCCAAGTGTTTGTGGTTCGTTTGAGAGGTTACCAGTGGGAGATGAGGACCAGCAAGAGCTTTCAGGGCTGGCACCTTTAGTGTAGGAGCAATTGCTGGACGTTCGCAATTTCGGTGTTGAGCTCTGGCCAGATTGAGCAGGAGAGGCTGTGTACGTTGGAAGTTTTAGTAGGCTAAACAAGTTCAGAGCCCAAGTGTTTGTGGTTCGTTTGAGAGGTTACCAGTGGGAGATGAGGAGCAGCAAGAGCTTTTAGGGCTGGCACCTTTAGTGTAGGAGCAATCGCTGGACGTTCGCAATTTCGTTGGTGAATTTTGGGCAGATTGAGCAGGAGACGCTGTGTACGTTGGAAGTTTTAGCAGCCTAAACAAGTTCAGAGGCCAAGTGTTTGTGGTGCGTTTGAGAGGTTACCAGTGGGAGATGAGGACCAGCAAGAGCTTTCAGGGCTGGCACCTTTAGTGTAGGAGCAATCGCTGGACGTTCGCAATTTCGGTGTTGAGCTCTGGCCAGATTGAGCAGGAGAGGCTGTGTACGTTGGAAGTTTTAGCAGCCTAAACAAGTTCAGAGCCCAAGTGTTTGTGGTTCATTTGAGAGGTTACCAGTGGGAGATGAGGACCAGCAAGAGCTTTCAGGGCTGGCACCTTTAGTGTAGGAGCAATCGCTGGACGTTCGCAATTTCGGTGTTGAGCTCTGGCCAGATTGAGCAGGAGAGGCTGTGTACGTTGGAAGTTTTAGTAGGCTAAACAAGTTCAGAGGCCAAGTGTTTGTGGTTCGTTTGAGAGGTTACCAGTGGGAGATGAGGACCAGCAAGAGCTTTCAGGGCTGGCACCTTTAGTGTAGGAGCAATCCCTGGACGTTCGCAATTTCGGTGTTGAGCTCTGGCCAGATTGAGCAGGAGAGGCTGTGTACGTTGGAAGTTTTAGTAGGCTAAACAAGTTCAGAGGCCAAGTGTTTGTGGTTCGTTTGAGAGGTTACCAGTGGGAGATGAGGACCAGCAAGAGCTTTCAGGGCTGGCACCTTTAGTGTAGGAGCAATCGCTGGACGTTCACAATTTCGGAGTTGAGCTCTGGCCAGATTGAGCAGGAGAGGCTGTGTACGTTGGAAGTTTTAGTAGGCTAAACAAGTTCAGAGCCCAAGTGTTTGTGTTTCGTTTGAGAGGTTACCAGTGGGAGATGAGGACCAGCAAGAGCTTTCAGGGCTGGCACCTTTAGTGTAGGAGCAATCGCTGGACTTTCGCAATTTCGGTGTTGAGCTCTGGCCAGATTGAGCAGGAGAGGCTGTGTACGTTGGAAGTTTTAGTAGGCTAAACAAGTTCAGAGGCCAAGTGTTTGTGGTTCGTTTGAGAGGTTACCAGTGGGAGATGAGGACCAGCAAGAGCTTTCAGGGCTGGCACCTTTAGTGTAGGAGCAATCGCTGGACGTTCGCAATTTCGGTGTTGAGCTCTGGCCAGATTGAGCAGGAGAGGCTGTGTACGTTGGAAGTTTTAGTAGGCTAAACAAGTTCAGAGCCCAAGTGTTTGTGGTTCGTTTGAGAGGTTACCAGTGGGAGATGAGGACCAGCAAGAGCTTTCAGGGCTGGCACCTTTAGTGTAGGAGCAATCGCTGGACGTTCGCAATTTCGGTGTTGAGCTCTGTCCAGATTGAGCAGGAGAGGCTGTGTACGTTGGAAGTTTTAGTAGGCTAAACAAGTTCAGAGCCCAAGTGTTTGTGGTTCGTTTGAGAGGTTACCAGTGGGAGATGAGGACCAGCAAGAGCTTTCAGGGCTGGCACCTTTAGTGTAGGAGCAATCGCTGGACGTTCGCAATTTCGGTGTTGAGCTCTGGCCAGATTGAGCAGGAGAGGCTGTGTACGTTGGAAGTTTTAGTAGGCTAAACAAGTTCAGAGCCCAAGTGTTTGTGGTTCGTTTGAGAGGTTACCAGTGGGAGATGAGGACCAGCAAGAGCTTTCAGGGCTGGCACCTTTAGTGTAGGAGCAATCGCTGGCCGTTCGCAATGTCGGAGTTGAGCTCTGGCCAGATTGAGCAGGAGAGGCTGTGTACGTTGGAAGTTTTAGTAGGCTAAACAAGTTCAGAGGCCAAGTGTTTGTGGTTCGTTTGAGAGGTTACCAGTGGGAGATGAGGACCAGCAAGAGCTTTCAGGGCTGGCACCTTTAGTGTAGGAGCAATTGCTGGACGTTCGCAATTTCGGTGTTGAGCTCTGGCCAGATTGAGCAGGAGAGGCTGTGTACGTTGGAAGTTTTAGTAGGCTAAACAAGTTCAGAGCCCAAGTGTTTGTGGTTCGTTTGAGAGGTTACCAGTGGGAGATGAGGACCAGCAAGAGCTTTCAGGGCTGGCACCTTTAGTGTAGGAGCAATCGCTGGCCGTTCGCAATTTCGGAGTTGAGCTCTGGCCAGATTGAGCAGGAGAGGCTGTGTACGTTGGAAGTTTTAGTAGGCTAAACAAGTTCAGAGGCCAAGTGTTTGTGGTTCGTTTGAGAGGTTACCAGTGGGAGATGAGGACCAGCAAGAGCTTTCAGGGCTGGCACCTTTAGTGTAGGAGCAATCGCTGGACGTTCGCAATTTCAGTGTTGAATTTTGGGCAGATTGAGCAGGAGAGGCTGTGTACGTTGGAAGTTTTAGTAGGCTAAACAAGTTCAGAGCCCAAGTGTTTGTGGTTCGTTTGAGAGGTTACCAGTGGGAGATGAGGACCAGCAAGAGCTTTCAGGGCTGGCACCTTTAGTGTAGGAGCAATCGCTGGACTTTCACAATTTCGGTGTTGAGCTCTGGCCAGATTGAGCAGGAGAGGCTGTGTACGTTGGAAGTTTTAGCAGCCTAAACAAGTTCAGAGACCAAGTGTTTGTGGTTCGTTTGAGAGGTTACCAGTGGGAGATGAGGACCAGCAAGAGCTTTCAGGGCTGGCACCTTTAGTGTAGGAGCAATCGCTGGACGTTCGCAATTTCGGTGTTGAATTTTGGCCAGATTGAGCAGGAGAGGCTGTGTACGTTGGAAGTTTTAGTAGGCTAAACAAGTTCAGAGCCCAAGTGTTTGTGGTTCTTTTGAGAGGTTACCAGTGGGAGATGAGGACCAGCAAGAGCTTTCAGGGCTAGCACCTTTAGTGTAGGAGCAATCGCTGGACGTTCGCAATTTCGGTGTTGAGCTCTGGCCAGATTGAGCAGGAGAGGCTGTGTACGTTGGAAGTTTTAGTAGGCTAAACAAGTTCAGAGCCCAAGTGTTTGTGGTTCGTTTGAGAGGTTACCAGTGGGAGATGAGGACCAGCAAGAGCTTTCAGGGCTGGCACCTTTAGTGTAGGAGCAATCCCTGGACGTTCGCAATTTCGGTGTTGAGCTCTGGCCAGATTGAGCAGGAGAGGCTGTGTACGTTGGAAGTTTTAGTAGGCTAAACAAGTTCAGAGCCCAAGTGTTTGTGGTTCGTTTGAGAGGTTACCAGTGGGAGATGAGGACCAGCAAGAGCTTTCAGGGCTGGCACCTTTAGTGTAGGAGCAATCCCTGGACGTTCACAATTTCGGAGTTGAGCTCTGGCCAGATTGAGCAGGAGAGGCTGTGTACGTTGGAAGTTTTAGTAGGCTAAACAAGTTCAGAGCCCAAGTGTTTGTGGTTCGTTTGAGAGGTTACCAGTGGGAGATGAGGACCAGCAAGAGCTTTCAGGGCTGGCACCTTTAGTGTAGGAGCAATTGCTGGACGTTCGCAATTTCGGTGTTGAGCTCTGGCCAGATTGAGCAGGAGAGGCTGTGTACGTTGGAAGTTTTAGTAGGCTAAACAAGTTCAGAGGCCAAGTGTTTGTGGTTCGTTTGAGAGGTTACCAGTGGGAGATGAGGACCAGCAAGAGCTTTCAGGGCTGGCACCTTTAGTGTAGGAGCAATCGCTGGCCGTTCGCAATTTCGGTGTTGAGCTCTGGCCAGATTGAGCAGGAGAGGCTGTGTACGTTGGAAGTTTTAGTAGGCTAAACAAGTTCAGAGCCCAAGTGTTTGTGGTTCGTTTGAGAGGTTACCAGTGGGAGATGAGGACCAGCAAGAGCTTTCAGGGCTGGCACCTTTAGTGTAGGAGCAATCCCTGGACGTTCGCAATGTCGGTGTTGAGCTCTGGCCAGATTGAGCAGGAGAGGCTGTGTACGTTGGAAGTTTTAGTAGGCGAAACAAGTTCAGAGCCCAAGTGTTTGTGTTTCGTTTGAGAGGTTACCAGTGGGAGATGAGGACCAGCAAGAGCTTTCAGGGCTGGCACCTTTAGTGTAGGAGCAATCGCTGGACGTTCGCAATTTCGGTGTTGAGCTCTGGCCAGATTGAGCAGGAGAGGCTGTGTACGTTGGAAGTTTTAGTAGGCTAAACAAGTTCAGAGCCCAAGTGTTTGTGGTTCGTTTGAGAGGTTACCAGTGGGAGATGAGGACCAGCAAGAGCTTTCAGGGCTGGCACCTTTAGTGTAGGAGCAATCGCTGGCCGTTCGCAATTTCGGTGTTGGATTTTGGGCAGATTGAGCAGGAGAGGCTGTGTACGTTGGAAGTTTTAGTAGGCTAAACAAGTTCAGAGCCCAAGTGTTTGTGGTTCTTTTGAGAGGTTACCAGTGGGAGATGAGGACCAGCAAGAGCTTTCAGGGCTGGCACCTTTAGTGTAGGAGCAATCGCTGGACGTTCGCAATTTTGGAGTTGAGCTCTGGCCAGATTGAGCAGGAGAGGCTGTGTACGTTGGAAGTTTTAGTAGGCTAAACAAGTTCAGAGCCCAAGTGTTTGTGGTTCGTTTGAGAGGTTACCAGTGGGAGATGAGGACCAGCAAGAGCTTTCAGGGCTGGCACCTTTAGTGTAGGAGCAATCGCTGGCCGTTCGCAATTTCGGTGTTGAGCTTTGGCCAGATTGAGCAGGAGAGGCTGTGTACGTCGGAAGTTTTAGTAGGCTAAACAAGTTCAGAGCCCAAGTGTTTGTGGTTCGTTTGAGAGGTTACCAGTGGGAGATGAGGACCAGCAAGAGCTTTCAGGGCTGGCACCTTTAGTGTAGGAGCAATCGCTGGACCTTCACAATTTCAGTGTTGAATTTTGGGCAGATTGAGCAGGAGAGGCTGTGTACGTTGGAAGTTTTAGTAGGCTAAACAAGTTCAGAGCCCAAGTGTTTGTGGTTCTTTTGAGAGGTTACCAGTGGGAGATGAGGACCAGCAAGAGCTTTCAGGGCTGGCACCTTTAGTGTAGGAGCAATCGCTGGACGTTCGCAATTTTGGAGTTGAGCTCTGGCCAGATTGAGCAGGAGAGGCTGTGTACGTTGGAAGTTTTAGTTGGCTAAACAAGTTCAGAGCCCAAGTGTTTGTGGTTCGTTTGAGAGGTTACCAGTGGGAGATGAGGACCAGCAAGAGCTTTCAGGGCTGGCACCTTTAGTGTAGGAGCAATCGCTGGCCGTTCGCAATTTCGGTGTTGAGCTCTGGCCAGATTGAGCAGGAGAGGCTGTGTACGTTGGAAGTTTTAGTAGGCTAAACAAGTTCAGAGCCCAAGTGTTTGTGGTTCGTTTGAGAGGTTACCAGTGGGAGATGAGGACCAGCAAGAGCTTTCAGGGCTGGCACCTTTAGTGTAGGAGCAATCGCTGGACCTTCACAATTTCGGTGTTGAATTTTGGGCAGATTGAGCAGGAGAGGCTGTGTACGTCGGAAGTTTTAGTAGGCTAAACAAGTTCAGAGCCCAAGTGTTTGTGGTTCGTTTGAGAGGTTACCAGTGGGAGATGAGGACCAGCAAGAGCTTTCAGGGCTGGCACCTTTAGTGTAGGAGCAATCGCTCGCCGTTCGCAATTTCGGTGTTGAGCTCTGGCCAGATTGAGCAGGAGAGGCTGTGTACGTTGGAAGTTTTAGTAGGCTAAACAAGTTCAGAGCCCAAGTGTTTGTGGTTCGTTTGAGAGGTTACCAGTGGGAGATGAGGACCAGCAAGAGCTTTCAGGGCTGGCACCTTTAGTGTAGGAGCAATCCCTGGACGTTCGCAATGTCGGTGTTGAGCTCTGGCCAGATTGAGCAGGAGAGGCTGTGTACGTTGGAAGTTTTAGTAGGCTAAACAAGTTCAGAGCCCAAGTGTTTGTGGTTCGTTTGAGAGGTTACCAGTGGGAGATGAGGACCAGCAAGAGCTTTCAGGGCTGGCACCTTTAGTGTAGGAGCAATCGCTGGACGTTCGCAATTTCGGTGTTGAGCTCTGACCAGATTGAGCAGGAGAGGCTGTGTACGTTGGAAGTTTTAGTAGGCTAAACAAGTTCAGAGCCCAAGTGTTTGTGGTTCGTTTGAGAGGTTACCAGTGGGAGATGAGGACCAGCAAGAGCTTTCAGGGCTGGCACCTTTAGTGTAGGAGCAATCGCTGGCCGTTCGCAATTTCGGTGTTGGATTTTGGGCAGATTGAGCAGGAGAGGCTGTGTACGTTGGAAGTTTTAGTAGGCTAAACAAGTTCAGAGCCCAAGTGTTTGTGGTTCGTTTGAGAGGTTACCAGTGGGAGATGAGGACCAGCAAGAGCTTTCAGGGCTGGCACCTTTAGTGTAGGAGCAATCGCTGGACCTTCACAATTTCGGTGTTGAATTTTGGGCAGATTGAGCAGGAGAGGCTGTGTACGTTGGAAGTTTTAGTAGGCTAAACAAGTTCAGAGCCCAAGTGTTTGTGGTTCGTTTGAGAGGTTACCAGTGGGAGATGAGGACCAGCAAGAGCTTTCAGGGCTGGCACCTTTAGTGTAGGAGCAATCCCTGGACGTTCGCAATTTCGGTGTTGAGCTCTGGCCAGATTGAGCAGGAGAGGCTGTGTACGTTGGAAGTTTTAGTAGGCTAAACAAGTTCAGAGGCCAAGTGTTTGTGGTTCGTTTGAGAGGTTACCAGTGGGAGATGAGGACCAGCAAGAGCTTTCAGGGCTGGCACCTTTAGTGTAGGAGCAATCGCTGGACGTTCGCAATTTCGGTGTTGAGCTCTGGCCAGATTGAGCAGGAGAGGCTGTGTACGTTGGAAGTTTTAGTAGGCTAAACAAGTTCAGAGCCCAAGTGTTTGTGGTTCGTTTGAGAGGTTACCAGTGGGAGATGAGGACCAGCAAGAGCTTTCAGGGCTGGCACCTTTAGTGTAGGAGCAATCGCTGGACGTTCGCAATTTCGGTGTTGAGCTCTGGCCAGATTGAGCAGGAGAGGCTGTGTACGTTGGAAGTTTTAGTAGGCTAAACAAGTTCAGAGCCCAAGTGTTTGTGGTTCGTTTGAGAGGTTACCAGTGGGAGATGAGGACCAGCAAGAGCTTTCAGGGCTGGCACCTTTAGTGTAGGATCAGTCGCTGGACGTTCACAATTTCGGTGTTGGATTTTGGGCAGATTGAGCAGGAGAGGCTGTGTACGTTGGAAGTTTTAGTAGGCTAAACAAGTTCAGAGCCCAAGTGTTTGTGGTTCTTTTGAGAGGTTACCAGTGGGAGATGAGGACCAGCAAGAGCTTTCAGGGCTGGCACCTTTAGTGTAGGAGCAATCGCTGGACGTTCGCAATTTTGGAGTTGAGCTCTGGCCAGATTGAGCAGGAGAGGCTGTGTACGTTGAAAGTTTTAGTAGGCTAAACAAGTTCAGAGACCAAGTGTTTGTGGTTCGTTTGAGAGGTTACCAGTGGGAGATGAGGACCAGCAAGAGCTTTCAGGGCTGGCACCTTTAGTGTAGGAGCAATCGCTGGCCGTTCGCAATTTCGGTGTTGAGCTCTGGCCAGATTGAGCAGGAGAGGCTGTGTACGTTGGAAGTTTTAGTAGGCTAAACAAGTTCAGAGCCCAAGTGTTTGTGGTTCGTTTGAGAGGTTACCAGTGGGAGATGAGGACCAGCAAGAGCTTTCAGGGCTGGCACCTTTAGTGTAGGAGCAATCGCTGGACCTTCACAATTTCGGTGTTGAATTTTGGGCAGATTGAGCAGGAGAGGCTGTGTACGTTGGAAGTTTTAGTAGGCTAAACAAGTTCAGAGCCCAAGTGTTTGTGGTTCGTTTGAGAGGTTACCAGTGGGAGATGAGGACCAGCAAGAGCTTTCAGGGCTGGCACCTTTAGTGTAGGAGCAATCCCTGGACGTTCGCAATTTCGGTGTTGAGCTCTGGCCAGATTGAGCAGGAGAGGCTGTGTACGTTGGAAGTTTTAGTAGGCTAAACAAGTTCAGAGCCCAAGTGTTTGTGGTTCGTTTGAGAGGTTACCAGTGGGAGATGAGGACCAGCAAGAGCTTTCAGGGCTGGCACCTTTAGTGTAGGAGCAATCCCTGGACGTTCGCAATTTCGGTGTTGAGCTCTGGCCAGATTGAGCAGGAGAGGCTGTGTACGTCGGAAGTTTTAGTAGGCTGAACAAGTTCAGAGCCCAAGTGTTTGTGGTTCGTTTGAGAGGTTACCAGTGGGAGATGAGGACCAGCAAGAGCTTTCAGGGCTGGCACCTTTAGTGTAGGAGCAATCGCTGGACGTTCGCAATTTCGGTGTTGAGCTCTGGCCAGATTGAGCAGGAGAGGCTGTGTACGTTGGAAGTTTTAGTAGGCTAAACAAGTTCAGAGCCCAAGTGTTTGTGGTTCGTTTGAGAGGTTACCAGTGGGAGATGAGGACCAGCAAGAGCTTTCAGGGCTGGCACCTTTAGTGTAGGAGCAATCGCTGGCCGTTCGCAATTTCGGTGTTGAGCTCTGGCCAGATTGAGCAGGAGAGGCTGTGTACGTTGGAAGTTTTAGTAGGCTAAACAAGTTGAGAGCCCAAGTGTTTGTGGTTCGTTTGAGAGGTTACCAGTGGGAGATGAGGACCAGCAAGAGCTTTCAGGGCTGGCACCTTTAGTGTAGGAGCAATTGCTGGACGTTCGCAATGTCGGTGTTGAGCTCTGGCCAGATTGAGCAGGAGAGGCTGTGTACGTTGGAAGTTTTAGTAGGCTAAACAAGTTCAGAGCCCAAGTGTTTGTGGTTCGTTTGAGAGGTTACCAGTGGGAGATGAGGAGCAGCAAGAGCTTTCAGGGCTGGCACCTTTAGTGTAGGAGCAATCGCTGGCCGTTCGCAATTTCGGAGTTGAGCTCTGGCCAGATTGAGCAGGAGAGGCTGTGTACGTTGGAAGTTTTAGTAGGCTAAACAAGTTCAGAGGCCAAGTGTTTGTGGTTCGTTTGAGAGGTTACCAGTGGGAGATGAGGACCAGCAAGAGCTTTCAGGGCTGGCACCTTTAGTGTAGGAGCAATCGCTGGACGTTCGCAATTTCGGTGTTGAGCTCTGGCCAGATTGAGCAGGAGAGGCTGTGTACGTTGGAAGTTTTAGTAGGCTAAACAAGTTCAGAGCCCAAGTGTTTGTGGTTCGTTTGAGAGGTTACCAGTGGGAGATGAGGACCAGCAAGAGCTTTCAGGGCTGGCACCTTTAGTGTAGGAGCAATCGCTGGACGTTCGCAATTTCGGTGTTGAATTTTGGGCAGATTGAGCAGGAGAGGCTGTGTACGTTGGAAGTTTTAGTAGGCTAAACAAGTTCAGAGGCCAAGTGTTTGTGGTTCGTTTGAGAGGTTACCAGTGGGAGATGAGGACCAGCAAGAGCTTTCAGGGCTGGCACCTTTAGTGTAGGAGCAATCGCTGGACTTTCACAATTTCGGTGTTGAGCTCTGGCCAGATTGAGCAGGAGAGGCTGTGTACGTTGGAAGTTTTAGCAGCCTAAACAAGTTCAGAGCCCAAGTGTTTGTGGTTCATTTGAGAGGTTACCAGTGGGAGATGAGGACCAGCAAGAGCTTTCAGGGCTGGCACCTTTAGTGTAGGAGCAATCGCTGGCCGTTCGCAATTTCGGTGTTGAGCTCTGGCCAGATTGAGCAGGAGAGGCTGTGTACGTTGGAAGTTTTAGTAGGCTAAACAAGTTCAGAGCCCAAGTGTTTGTGGTTCGTTTGAGAGGTTACCAGTGGGAGATGAGGACCAGCAAGAGCTTTCAGGGCTGGCACCTTTAGTGTAGGAGCAATCGCTGGACGTTCGCAATGTCGGTGTTGAGCTCTGGCCAGATTGAGCAGGAGAGGCTGTGTACGTTGGAAGTTTTAGTAGGCGAAACAAGTTCAGAGCCCAAGTGTTTGTGTTTCGTTTGAGAGGTTACCAGTGGGAGATGAGGACCAGCAAGAGCTTTCAGGGCTGGCACCTTTAGTGTAGGAGCAATCGCTGGCCGTTCGCAATTTCGGTGTTGAGCTCTGGCCAGATTGAGCAGGAGAGGCTGTGTACGTTGGAAGTTTTAGTAGGCTAAACAAGTTCAGAGCCCAAGTGTTTGTGGTTCGTTTGAGAGGTTACCAGTGGGAGATGAGGACCAGCAAGAGCTTTCAGGGCTGGCACCTTTAGTGTAGGAGCAGTCGCTGGACGTTCACAATTTCGGTGTTGGATTTTGGGCAGATTGAGCAGGAGAGGCTGTGTACGTTGGAAGTTTTAGTAGGCTAAACAAGTTCAGAGCCCAAGTGTTTGTGGTTCTTTTGAGAGGTTACCAGTGGGAGATGAGGACCAGCAAGAGCTTTCAGGGCTGGCACCTTTAGTGTAGGAGCAATCGCTGGACGTTCGCAATTTTGGAGTTGAGCTCTGGCCAGATTGAGCAGGAGAGGCTGTGTACGTTGGAAGTTTTAGTAGGCTAAACAAGTTCAGAGACCAAGTGTTTGTGGTTCGTTTGAGAGGTTACCAGTGGGAGATGAGGACCAGCAAGAGCTTTCAGGGCTGGCACCTTTAGTGTAGGAGCAATCGCTGGCCGTTCGCAATTTCGGTATTGAGCTCTGGCCAGATTGAGCAGGAGAGGCTGTGTACGTTGGAAGTTTTAGTAGGCTAAACAAGTTCAGAGCCCAAGTGTTTGTGGTTCGTTTGAGAGGTTACCAGTGGGAGATGAGGACCAGCAAGAGCTTTCAGGGCTGGCACCTTTAGTGTAGGAGCAATCGCTGGACCTTCACAATTTCGGTGTTGAATTTTGGGCAGATTGAGCAGGAGAGGCTGTGTACGTTGGAAGTTTTAGTAGGCTAAACAAGTTCAGAGCCCAAGTGTTTGTGGTTCGTTTGAGAGGTTACCAGTGGGAGATGAGGACCAGCAAGAGCTTTCAGGGCTGGCACCTTTAGTGTAGGAGCAATCCCTGGACGTTCGCAATTTCGGTGTTGAGCTCTGGCCAGATTGAGCAGGAGAGGCTGTGTACGTTGGAAGTTTTAGTAGGCTAAACAAGTTCAGAGCCCAAGTGTTTGTGGTTCGTTTGAGAGGTTACCAGTGGGATATGAGGAGCAGCAAGAGCTTTCAGGGCTGGCACCTTTAGTGTAGGAGCAATCGCTGGACGTTCGCAATTTCGGTGTTGAGCTCTGGCCAGATTGAGCAGGAGAGGCTGTGTACGTTGGAAGTTTTAGTAGGCTAAACAAGTTCAGAGGCCAAGTGTTTGTGGTTCGTTTGAGAGGTTACCAGTGGGAGATGAGGACCAGCAAGAGCTTTCAGGGCTGGCACCTTTAGTGTAGGAGCAATCGCTGGACGTTCGCAATTTCGGTGTTGAGCTCTGGCCAGATTGAGCAGGAGAGGCTGTGTACGTTGGAAGTTTTAGTAGGCTAAACAAGTTCAGAGCCCAAGTGTTTGTGGTTCGTTTGAGAGGTTACCAGTGGGAGATGAGGACCAGCAAGAGCTTTCAGGGCTGGCACCTTTAGTGTAGGAGCAATCGCTGGCCGTTCACAATTTCGGAGTTGAGCTCTGGCCAGATTGAGCAGGAGAGGCTGTGTACGTTGGAAGTTTTAGTAGGCTAAACAAGTTGAGAGCCCAAGTGTTTGTGGTTCGTTTGAGAGGTTACCAGTGGGAGATGAGGACCAGCAAGAGCTTTCAGGGCTGGCACCTTTAGTGTAGGAGCAATTGCTGGACGTTCGCAATTTCGGTGTTGAGCTCTGGCCAGATTGAGCAGGAGAGGCTGTGTACGTTGGAAGTTTTAGTAGGCTAAACAAGTTCAGAGCCCAAGTGTTTGTGGTTCGTTTGAGAGGTTACCAGTGGGAGATGAGGACCAGCAAGAGCTTTCAGGGCTGGCACCTTTAGTGTAGGAGCAATCGCTGGCCGTTCGCAATTTCGGAGTTGAGCTCTGGCCAGATTGAGCAGGAGAGGCTGTGTACGTTGGAAGTTTTAGTAGGCTAAACAAGTTCAGAGACCAAGTGTTTGTGGTTCGTTTGAGAGGTTACCAGTGGGAGATGAGGACCAGCAAGAGCTTTCAGGGCTGGCACCTTTAGTGTAGGAGCAATCCCTGGACGTTCGCAATTTCGGTGTTGAGCTCTGGCCAGATTGAGCAGGAGAGGCTGTGTACGTTGGAAGTTTTAGTAGGCTAAACAAGTTCAGAGCCCAAGTGTTTGTGGTTCGTTTGAGAGGTTACCAGTGGGAGATGAGGACCAGCAAGAGCTTTCAGGGCTGGCACCTTTAGTGTAGGAGCAATCGCTGGACGTTCGCAATTTCGGTGTTGAATTTTGGGCAGATTGAGCAGGAGAGGCTGTGTACGTTGGAAGTTTTAGTAGGCTAAACAAGTTCAGAGCCCAAGTGTTTGTGGTTCGTTTGAGAGGTTACCAGTGGGAGATGAGGACCAGCAAGAGCTTTCAGGGCTGGCACCTTTAGTGTAGGAGCAATCGCTGGACTTTCACAATTTCGGTGTTGAGCTCTGGCCAGATTGAGCAGGAGAGGCTGTGTACGTTGGAAGTTTTAGCAGCCTAAACAAGTTCAGAGCCCAAGTGTTTGTGGTTCATTTGAGAGGTTACCAGTGGGAGATGAGGACCAGCAAGAGCTTTCAGGGCTGGCACCTTTAGTGTAGGAGCAATCGCTGGACGTTCGCAATTTCGGTGTTGAGCTCTGGCCAGATTGAGCAGGAGAGGCTGTGTACGTTGGAAGTTTTAGTAGGCTAAACAAGTTCAGAGCCCAAGTGTTTGTGGTTCATTTGAGAGGTTACCAGTGGGAGATGAGGACCAGCAAGAGCTTTCAGGGCTGGCACCTTTAGTGTAGGAGCAATCGCTGGCCGTTCGCAATTTCGGTGTTGAGCTCTGGCCAGATTGAGCAGGAGAGGCTGTGTACGTTGGAAGTTTTAGTAGGCTAAACAAGTTCAGAGCCCAAGTGTTTGTGGTTCGTTTGAGAGGTTACCAGTGGGAGATGAGGACCAGCAAGAGCTTTCAGGGCTGGCACCTTTAGTGTAGGAGCAATCGCTGGCCGTTCGCAATGTCGGTGTTGAGCTCTGGCCAGATTGAGCAGGAGAGGCTGTGTACGTTGGAAGTTTTAGTAGGCTAAACAAGTTCAGAGCCCAAGTGTTTGTGGTTCGTTTGAGAGGTTACCAGTGGGAGATGAGGACCAGCAAGAGCTTTCAGGGCTGGCACCTTTAGTGTAGGAGCAGTCGCTGGACGTTCACAATTTCGGTGTTGGATTTTGGGCAGATTGAGCAGGAGAGGCTGTGTACGTTGGAAGTTTTAGTAGGCTAAACAAGTTCAGAGCCCAAGTGTTTGTGGTTCGTTTGAGAGGTTACCAGTGGGAGATGAGGACCAGCAAGAGCTTTCAGGGCTGGCACCTTTAGTGTAGGAGCAATCGCTGGACGTTCGCAATTTTGGAGTTGAGCTCTGGCCAGATTGAGCAGGAGAGGCTGTGTACGTTGGAAGTTTTAGTAGGCTAAACAAGTTCAGAGACCAAGTGTTTGTGGTTCGTTTGAGAGGTTACCAGTGGGAGATGAGGACCAGCAAGAGCTTTCAGGGCTGGCACCTTTAGTGTAGGAGCAATCGCTGGCCGTTCGCAATTTCGGTGTTGAGCTCTGGCCAGATTGAGCAGGAGAGGCTGTGTACGTCGGAAGTTTTAGTAGGCTAAACAAGTTCAGAGCCCAAGTGTTTGTGGTTCGTTTGAGAGGTTACCAGTGGGAGATGAGGACCAGCAAGAGCTTTCAGGGCTGGCACCTTTAGTGTAGGAGCAATCGCTGGACCTTCACAATTTCGGTGTTGAATTTTGGGCAGATTGAGCAGGAGAGGCTGTGTACGTTGGAAGTTTTAGTAGGCTAAACAAGTTCAGAGCCCAAGTGTTTGTGGTTCGTTTGAGAGGTTACCAGTGGGAGATGAGGACCAGCAAGAGCTTTCAGGGCTGGCACCTTTAGTGTAGGAGCAATCGCTGGCCGTTCGCAATTTCGGAGTTGAGCTCTGGCCAGATTGAGCAGGAGAGGCTGTGTACGTTGGAAGTTTTAGTAGGCTAAACAAGTTCAGAGCCCAAGTGTTTGTGGTTCGTTTGAGAGGTTACCAGTGGGAGATGAGGACCAGCAAGAGCTTTCAGGGCTGGCACCTTTAGTGTAGGAGCAATCGCTGGCCGTTCGCAATTTCGGTGTTGAGCTCTGGCCAGATTGAGCAGGAGAGGCTGTGTACGTTGGAAGTTTTAGTAGGCTAAACAAGTTCAGAGGCCAAGTGTTTGTGGTTCGTTTGAGAGGTTACCAGTGGGAGATGAGGACCAGCAAGAGCTTTCAGGGCTGGCACCTTTAGTGTAGGAGCAATCGCTGGCCGTTCGCAATTTCGGAGTTGAGCTCTGGCCAGATTGAGCAGGAGAGGCTGTGTACGTTGGAAGTTTTAGTAGGCTAAACAAGTTCAGAGCCCAAGTGTTTGTGGTTCGTTTGAGAGGTTACCAGTGGGAGATGAGGACCAGCAAGAGCTTTCAGGGCTGGCACCTTTAGTGTAGGAGCAATTGCTGGACGTTCGCAATTTCGGTGTTGAGCTCTGGCCAGATTGAGCAGGAGAGGCTGTGTACGTTGGAAGTTTTAGTAGGCTAAACAAGTTCAGAGCCCAAGTGTTTGTGGTTCGTTTGAGAGGTTACCAGTGGGAGATGAGGACCAGCAAGAGCTTTCAGGGCTGGCACCTTTAGTGTAGGAGCAATCGCTGGACGTTCGCAATTTCAGTGTTGAATTTTGGGCAGATTGAGCAGGAGAGGCTGTGTACGTTGGAAGTTTTAGTAGGCTAAACAAGTTCAGAGCCCAAGTGTTTGTGGTTCGTTTGAGAGGTTACCAGTGGGAGATGAGGACCAGCAAGAGCTTTCAGGGCTGGCACCTTTAGTGTAGGAGCAATCGCTGGACTTTCACAATTTCGGTGTTGAGCTCTGGCCAGATTGAGCAGGAGAGGCTGTGTACGTTGGAAGTTTTAGCAGCCTAAACAAGTTCAGAGCCCAAGTGTTTGTGTTTCGTTTGAGAGGTTACCAGTGGGAGATGAGGACCAGCAAGAGCTTTCAGGGCTGGCACCTTTAGTGTAGGAGCAATCGCTGGACGTTCGCAATTTCGGTGTTGAGCTCTGGCCAGATTGAGCAGGAGAGGCTGTGTACGTTGGAAGTTTTAGTAGGCTAAACAAGTTCAGTGCCCAAGTGTTTGTGGTTCTTTTGAGAGGTTACCAGTGGGAGATGAGGAGCAGCAAGAGCTTTCAGGGCTGGCACCTTTAGTGTAGGAGCAATCGCTGGCCGTTCGCAATTTCGGTGTTGAGCTCTGGCCAGATTGAGCAGGAGAGGCTGTGTACGTTGGAAGTTTTAGTAGGCTAAACAAGTTTAGAGACCAAGTGTTTGTGGTTCGTTTGAGAGGTTACCAGTGGGAGATGAGGACCAGCAAGAGCTTTCAGGGCTGGCACCTTTAGTGTAGGAGCAATTGCTGGACGTTCGCAATTTCGGTGTTGAGCTCTGGCCAGATTGAGCAGGAGAGGCTGTGTACGTCGGAAGTTTTAGTAGGCTAAACAAGTTCAGAGCCCAAGTGTTTGTGGTTCGTTTGAGAGGTTACCAGTGGGAGATGAGGACCAGCAAGAGCTTTCAGGGCTGGCACCTTTAGTGTAGGAGCAATCGCTGGACGTTCACAATTTCGGAGTTGAGCTCTGGCCAGATTGAGCAGGAGAGGCTGTGTACGTTGGAAGTTTTAGTAGGCTAAACAAGTTCAGAGCCCAAGTGTTTGTGGTTCGTTTGAGAGGTTACCAGTGGGAGATGAGGACCAGCAAGAGCTTTCAGGGCTGGCACCTTTAGTGTAGGAGCAATTGCTGGACGTTCGCAATTTCGGTGTTGAGCTCTGGCCAGATTGAGCAGGAGAGGCTGTGTACGTTGGAAGTTTTAGTAGGCTAAACAAGTTCAGAGGCCAAGTGTTTGTGGTTCGTTTGAGAGGTTACCAGTGGGAGATGAGGACCAGGAAGAGCTTTTAGGGCTGGCACCTTTAGTGTAGGAGCAATCGCTGGACGTTCGCAATTTCGGTGTTGAATTTTGGGCAGATTGAGCAGGAGAGGCTGTGTACGTTGGAAGTTTTAGTAGGCTAAACAAGTTCAGAGGCCAAGTGTTTGTGGTTCGTTTGAGAGGTTACCAGTGGGAGATGAGGACCAGCAAGAGCTTTCAGGGCTGGCACCTTTAGTGTAGGAGCAATCGCTGGACTTTCACAATTTCGGTGTTGAGCTCTGGCCAGATTGAGCAGGAGAGGCTGTGTACGTTGGAAGTTTTAGTAGGCTAAACAAGTTCAGAGCCCAAGTGTTTGTGGTTCATTTGAGAGGTTACCAGTGGGAGATGAGGACCAGCAAGAGCTTTCAGGGCTGGCACCTTTAGTGTAGGAGCAATCGCTGGACGTTCGCAATTTCGGTGTTGAGCTCTGGCCAGATTGAGCAGGAGAGGCTGTGTACGTTGGAAGTTTTAGTAGGCTAAACAAGTTCAGAGACCAAGTGTTTGTGGTTCGTTTGAGAGGTTACCAGTGGGAGATGAGGACCAGCAAGAGCTTTCAGGGCTGGCACCTTTAGTGTAGGAGCAATTGCTGGACGTTCGCAATTTCGGTGTTGAGCTCTGGCCAGATTGAGCAGGAGAGGCTGTGTACGTCGGAAGTTTTAGTAGGCTAAACAAGTTCAGAGCCCAAGTGTTTGTGGTTCGTTTGAGAGGTTAGCAGTGGGAGATGAGGACCAGCAAGAGCTTTCAGGGCTGGCACCTTTAGTGTAGGAGCAATCGCTGGACGTTCACAATTTCGGAGTTGAGCTCTGGCCAGATTGAGCAGGAGAGGCTGTGTACGTTGGAAGTTTTAGTAGGCTAAACAAGTTCAGAGCCCAAGTGTTTGTGGTTCGTTTGAGAGGTTACCAGTGGGAGATGAGGACCAGCAAGAGCTTTCAGGGCTGGCACCTTTAGTGTAGGAGCAATTGCTGGACGTTCGCAATTTCGGTGTTGAGCTCTGGCCAGATTGAGCAGGAGAGGCTGTGTACGTTGGAAGTTTTAGTAGGCTAAACAAGTTCAGAGCCCAAGTGTTTGTGGTTCGTTTGAGAGGTTACCAGTGGGAGATGAGGAGCAGCAAGAGCTTTTAGGGCTGGCACCTTTAGTGTAGGAGCAATCGCTGGACGTTCGCAATTTCGGTGTTGAATTTTGGGCAGATTGAGCAGGAGAGGCTGTGTACGTTGGAAGTTTTAGTAGGCTAAACAAGTTCAGAGCCCAAGTGTTTGTGGTTCGTTTGAGAGGTTACCAGTGGGAGATGAGGACCAGCAAGAGCTTTCAGGGCTGGCACCTTTAGTGTAGGAGCAATCGCTGGACTTTCACAATTTCGGTGTTGAGCTCTGGCCAGATTGAGCAGGAGAGGCTGTGTACGTTGGAAGTTTTAGCAGCCTAAACAAGTTCAGAGCCCAAGTGTTTGTGGTTCATTTGAGAGGTTACCAGTGGGAGATGAGGACCAGCAAGAGCTTTCAGGGCTGGCACCTTTAGTGTAGGAGCAATCGCTGGCCGTTCGCAATTTCGGTGTTGAGCTCTGGCCAGATTGAGCAGGAGAGGCTGTGTACGTTGGAAGTTTTAGTAGGCTAAACAAGTTCAGAGCCCAAGTGTTTGTGGTTCGTTTGAGAGGTTACCAGTGGGAGATGAGGACCAGCAAGAGCTTTCAGGGCTGGCACCTTTAGTGTAGGAGCAATTGCTGGACGTTCGCAATTTCGGTGTTGAGCTCTGGCCAGATTGAGCAGGAGAGGCTGTGTACGTCGGAAGTTTTAGTAGGCTAAACAAGTTCAGAGCCCAAGTGTTTGTGGTTCGTTTGAGAGGTTACCAGTGGGAGATGAGGACCAGCAAGAGCTTTCAGGGCTGGCACCTTTAGTGTAGGAGCAATCGCTGGACGTTCACAATTTCGGAGTTGAGCTCTGGCCAGATTGAGCAGGAGAGGCTGTGTACGTTGGAAGTTTTAGTAGGCTAAACAAGTTCAGAGCCCAAGTGTTTGTGGTTCGTTTGAGAGGTTACCAGTGGGAGATGAGGACCAGCAAGAGCTTTCAGGGCTGGCACCTTTAGTGTAGGAGCAATTGCTGGACGTTCGCAATTTCGGTGTTGAGCTCTGGCCAGATTGAGCAGGAGAGGCTGTGTACGTTGGAAGTTTTAGTAGGCTAAACAAGTTCAGAGCCCAAGTGTTTGTGGTTCGTTTGAGAGGTTACCAGTGGGAGATGAGGACCAGCAAGAGCTTTCAGGGCTGGCACCTTTAGTGTAGGAGCAATCGCTGGACGTTCGCAATTTCAGTGTTGAATTTTGGGCAGATTGAGCAGGAGAGGCTGTGTACGTTGGAAGTTTTAGTAGGCTAAACAAGTTCAGAGCCCAAGTGTTTGTGGTTCGTTTGAGAGGTTACCAGTGGGAGATGAGGACCAGCAAGAGCTTTCAGGGCTGGCACCTTTAGTGTAGGAGCAATCGCTGGACTTTCACAATTTCGGTGTTGAGCTCTGGCCAGATTGAGCAGGAGAGGCTGTGTACGTTGGAAGTTTTAGCAGCCTAAACAAGTTCAGAGCCCAAGTGTTTGTGTTTCGTTTGAGAGGTTACCAGTGGGAGATGAGGACCAGCAAGAGCTTTCAGGGCTGGCACCTTTAGTGTAGGAGCAATCGCTGGACGTTCGCAATTTCGGTGTTGAGCTCTGGCCAGATTGAGCAGGAGAGGCTGTGTACGTTGGAAGTTTTAGTAGGCTAAACAAGTTCAGTGCCCAAGTGTTTGTGGTTCTTTTGAGAGGTTACCAGTGGGAGATGAGGAGCAGCAAGAGCTTTCAGGGCTGGCACCTTTAGTGTAGGAGCAATCGCTGGCCGTTCGCAATTTCGGTGTTGAGCTCTGGCCAGATTGAGCAGGAGAGGCTGTGTACGTTGGAAGTTTTAGTAGGCTAAACAAGTTTAGAGACCAAGTGTTTGTGGTTCGTTTGAGAGGTTACCAGTGGGAGATGAGGACCAGCAAGAGCTTTCAGGGCTGGCACCTTTAGTGTAGGAGCAATTGCTGGACGTTCGCAATTTCGGTGTTGAGCTCTGGCCAGATTGAGCAGGAGAGGCTGTGTACGTCGGAAGTTTTAGTAGGCTAAACAAGTTCAGAGCCCAAGTGTTTGTGGTTCGTTTGAGAGGTTACCAGTGGGAGATGAGGACCAGCAAGAGCTTTCAGGGCTGGCACCTTTAGTGTAGGAGCAATCGCTGGCCGTTCACAATTTCGGAGTTGAGCTCTGGCCAGATTGAGCAGGAGAGGCTGTGTACGTTGGAAGTTTTAGTAGGCTAAACAAGTTCAGAGCCCAAGTGTTTGTGGTTCGTTTGAGAGGTTACCAGTGGGAGATGAGGACCAGCAAGAGCTTTCAGGGCTGGCACCTTTAGTGTAGGAGCAATTGCTGGACGTTCGCAATTTCGGTGTTGAGCTCTGGCCAGATTGAGCAGGAGAGGCTGTGTACGTTGGAAGTTTTAGTAGGCTAAACAAGTTCAGAGGCCAAGTGTTTGTGGTTCGTTTGAGAGGTTACCAGTGGGAGATGAGGACCAGGAAGAGCTTTTAGGGCTGGCACCTTTAGTGTAGGAGCAATCGCTGGACGTTCGCAATTTCGGTGTTGAATTTTGGGCAGATTGAGCAGGAGAGGCTGTGTACGTTGGAAGTTTTAGTAGGCTAAACAAGTTCAGAGGCCAAGTGTTTGTGGTTCGTTTGAGAGGTTACCAGTGGGAGATGAGGACCAGCAAGAGCTTTCAGGGCTGGCACCTTTAGTGTAGGAGCAATCGCTGGACTTTCACAATTTCGGTGTTGAGCTCTGGCCAGATTGAGCAGGAGAGGCTGTGTACGTTGGAAGTTTTAGTAGGCTAAACAAGTTCAGAGCCCAAGTGTTTGTGGTTCATTTGAGAGGTTACCAGTGGGAGATGAGGACCAGCAAGAGCTTTCAGGGCTGGCACCTTTAGTGTAGGAGCAATCGCTGGACGTTCGCAATTTCGGTGTTGAGCTCTGGCCAGATTGAGCAGGAGAGGCTGTGTACGTTGGAAGTTTTAGTAGGCTAAACAAGTTCAGAGACCAAGTGTTTGTGGTTCGTTTGAGAGGTTACCAGTGGGAGATGAGGACCAGCAAGAGCTTTCAGGGCTGGCACCTTTAGTGTAGGAGCAATTGCTGGACGTTCGCAATTTCGGTGTTGAGCTCTGGCCAGATTGAGCAGGAGAGGCTGTGTACGTCGGAAGTTTTAGTAGGCTAAACAAGTTCAGAGCCCAAGTGTTTGTGGTTCGTTTGAGAGGTTAGCAGTGGGAGATGAGGACCAGCAAGAGCTTTCAGGGCTGGCACCTTTAGTGTAGGAGCAATCGCTGGACGTTCACAATTTCGGAGTTGAGCTCTGGCCAGATTGAGCAGGAGAGGCTGTGTACGTTGGAAGTTTTAGTAGGCTAAACAAGTTCAGAGCCCAAGTGTTTGTGGTTCGTTTGAGAGGTTACCAGTGGGAGATGAGGACCAGCAAGAGCTTTCAGGGCTGGCACCTTTAGTGTAGGAGCAATTGCTGGACGTTCGCAATTTCGGTGTTGAGCTCTGGCCAGATTGAGCAGGAGAGGCTGTGTACGTTGGAAGTTTTAGTAGGCTAAACAAGTTCAGAGCCCAAGTGTTTGTGGTTCGTTTGAGAGGTTACCAGTGGGAGATGAGGAGCAGCAAGAGCTTTTAGGGCTGGCACCTTTAGTGTAGGAGCAATCGCTGGACGTTCGCAATTTCGGTGTTGAATTTTGGGCAGATTGAGCAGGAGAGGCTGTGTACGTTGGAAGTTTTAGTAGGCTAAACAAGTTCAGAGCCCAAGTGTTTGTGGTTCGTTTGAGAGGTTACCAGTGGGAGATGAGGACCAGCAAGAGCTTTCAGGGCTGGCACCTTTAGTGTAGGAGCAATCGCTGGACTTTCACAATTTCGGTGTTGAGCTCTGGCCAGATTGAGCAGGAGAGGCTGTGTACGTTGGAAGTTTTAGCAGCCTAAACAAGTTCAGAGCCCAAGTGTTTGTGGTTCATTTGAGAGGTTACCAGTGGGAGATGAGGACCAGCAAGAGCTTTCAGGGCTGGCACCTTTAGTGTAGGAGCAATCGCTGGCCGTTCGCAATTTCGGTGTTGAGCTCTGGCCAGATTGAGCAGGAGAGGCTGTGTACGTTGGAAGTTTTAGTAGGCTAAACAAGTTCAGAGCCCAAGTGTTTGTGGTTCGTTTGAGAGGTTACCAGTGGGAGATGAGGACCAGCAAGAGCTTTCAGGGCTGGCACCTTTAGTGTAGGAGCAATTGCTGGACGTTCGCAATTTCGGTGTTGAGCTCTGGCCAGATTGAGCAGGAGAGGCTGTGTACGTCGGAAGTTTTAGTAGGCTAAACAAGTTCAGAGCCCAAGTGTTTGTGGTTCGTTTGAGAGGTTACCAGTGGGAGATGAGGACCAGCAAGAGCTTTCAGGGCTGGCACCTTTAGTGTAGGAGCAATCGCTGGACGTTCACAATTTCGGAGTTGAGCTCTGGCCAGATTGAGCAGGAGAGGCTGTGTACGTTGGAAGTTTTAGTAGGCTAAACAAGTTCAGAGCCCAAGTGTTTGTGGTTCGTTTGAGAGGTTACCAGTGGGAGATGAGGACCAGCAAGAGCTTTCAGGGCTGGCACCTTTAGTGTAGGAGCAATTGCTGGACGTTCGCAATTTCGGTGTTGAGCTCTGGCCAGATTGAGCAGGAGAGGCTGTGTACGTTGGAAGTTTTAGTAGGCTAAACAAGTTCAGAGCCCAAGTGTTTGTGGTTCGTTTGAGAGGTTACCAGTGGGAGATGAGGAGCAGCAAGAGCTTTTAGGGCTGGCACCTTTAGTGTAGGAGCAATCGCTGGACGTTCGCAATTTCGGTGTTGAATTTTGGGCAGATTGAGCAGGAGAGGCTGTGTACGTTGGAAGTTTTAGTAGGCTAAACAAGTTCAGAGCCCAAGTGTTTGTGGTTCGTTTGAGAGGTTACCAGTGGGAGATGAGGACCAGCAAGAGCTTTCAGGGCTGGCACCTTTAGTGTAGGAGCAATCGCTGGACTTTCACAATTTCGGTGTTGAGCTCTGGCCAGATTGAGCAGGAGAGGCTGTGTACGTTGGAAGTTTTAGCAGCCTAAACAAGTTCAGAGCCCAAGTGTTTGTGCTTCGTTTGAGAGGTTACCAGTGGGAGATGAGGACCAGCAAGAGCTTTCAGGGCTGGCACCTTTAGTGTAGGAGCAATCGCTGGACGTTCGCAATGTCGGTGTTGAGCTCTGGCCAGATTGAGCAGGAGAGGCTGTGTACGTTGGAAGTTTTAGTAGGCTAAACAAGTTCAGAGCCCAAGTGTTTGTGTTTCGTTTGAGAGGTTACCAGTGGGAGATGAGGACCAGCAAGAGCTTTCAGGGCTGGCACCTTTAGTGTAGGAGCAATCGCTGGACGTTCGCAATTTTGGTCTTGAGCTCTGGCCAGATTGAGCAGGAGAGGCTGTGTACGTTGGAAGTTTTAGTAGGCTAAACAAGTTCAGAGCCCAAGTGTTTGTGGTTCGTTTGAGAGGTTACCAGTGGGAGATGAGGACCAGCAAGAGCTTTCAGGGCTGGCACCTTTAGTGTAGGAGCAATCGCTGGCCGTTCGCAATTTCGGTGTTGAGCTCTGGCCAGATTGAGCAGGAGAGGCTGTGTACGTTGGAAGTTTCAGTAGGCTAAACAAGTTCAGAGCCCAAGTGTTTGTGGTTCGTTTGAGAGGTTACCAGTGGGAGATGAGGACCAGTAAGAGCTTTCAGGGCTGGCACCTTTAGTGTAGGAGCAATCGCTGGACGTTCGCAATTTCGGTGTTGAGCTCTGGCCAGATTGAGCAGGAGAGGCTGTGTACGTTGGAAGTTTTAGTAGGCTAAACAAGTTCAGAGCCCAAGTGTTTGTGGTTCATTTGAGAGGTTACCAGTGGGAGATGAGGACCAGCAAGAGCTTTCAGGGCTGGCACCTTTAGTGTAGGAGCAATCGCTGGCCGTTCGCAATTTCGGTGTTGAGCTCTGGCCAGATTGAGCAGGAGAGGCTGTGTACGTTGGAAGTTTTAGTAGGCTAAACAAGTTCAGAGCCCAAGTGTTTGTGGTTCGTTTGAGAGGTTACCAGTGGGAGATGAGGACCAGCAAGAGCTTTCAGGGCTGGCACCTTTAGTGTAGGAGCAATCGCTGGACGTTCGCAATGTCGGTGTTGAGCTCTGGCCAGATTGAGCAGGAGAGGCTGTGTACGTTGGAAGTTTTAGTAGGCTAAACAAGTTCAGAGCCCAAGTGTTTGTGGTTCGTTTGAGAGGTTACCAGTGGGAGATGAGGACCAGCAAGAGCTTTCAGGGCTGGCACCTTTAGTGTAGGAGCAATTGCTGGACGTTCGCAATTTCGGTGTTGAGCTCTGGCCAGATTGAGCAGGAGAGGCTGTGTACGTTGGAAGTTTTAGTAGGCTAAACAAGTTCAGAGCCCAAGTGTTTGTGGTTCGTTTGAGAGGTTACCAGTGGGAGATGAGGACCAGCAAGAGCTTTCAGGGCTGGCACCTTTAGTGTAGGAGCAATCGCTGGACGTTCGCAATTTCGGTGTTGAGCTCTGGCCAGATTGAGCAGGAGAGGCTGTGTACGTTGGAAGTTTTAGCAGCCTAAACAAGTTCAGAGCCCAAGTGTTTGTGGTTCGTTTGAGAGGTTACCAGTGGGAGATGAGGACCAGCAAGAGCTTTCAGGGCTGGCACCTTTAGTGTATAATAGCAATCGCTGGACGTTCGCAATTTCGGTGTTGAGCTCTGGCCAGATTGAGCAGGAGAGGCTGTGTACGTTGGAAGTTTTAGTAGGCTAAACAAGTTCAGAGCCCAAGTGTTTGTGGTTCATTTGAGAGGTTACCAGTGGGAGATGAGGACCAGCAAGAGCTTTCAGGGCTGGCACCTTTAGTATAGGAGCAATCCCTGGCCGTTCGCAATTTCGGTGTTGAGCTCTGGCCAGATTGAGCAGGAGAGGCTGTGTACGTTGGAAGTTTTAGTAGGCTAAACAAGTTCAGAGCCCAAGTGTTTGTGGTTCGTTTGAGAGGTTACCAGTGGGAGATGAGGACCAGCAAGAGCTTTCAGGGCTGGCACCTTTAGTGTAGGAGCAATCGCTGGACGTTCACAATTTCGGTGTTGAGCTCTGGCCAGATTGAGCAGGAGAGGCTGTGTACGTTGGAAGTTTTAGTAGGCTAAACAAGTTCAGAGCCCAAGTGTTTGTGGTTCGTTTGAGAGGTTACCAGTGGGAGATGAGGACCAGCAAGAGCTTTCAGGGCTGGCACCTTTAGTGTAGGAGCAATCGCTGGACGTTCGCAATTTCGGTGTTGAGCTCTGGCCAGATTGAGCAGGAGAGGCTGTGTACGTTGGAAGTTTTAGTAGGCTAAACAAGTTCAGAGCCCAAGTGTTTGTGGTTCGTTTGAGAGGTTACCAGTGGGAGATGAGGACCAGCAAGAGCTTTCAGGGCTGGCACCTTTACTGTAGGAGCAATCCCTGGACGTTCGCAATTTCGTTGGTGAATTTTGGCAGATTGAGCAGGAGAGGATGTGTAAGTCGGAAGTTTTAGTAGGCTAAACAAGTTCAGAGCCCAAGTGTTTGTGGTTCGTTTGAGAGGTTACCAGTGGGAGATGAGGACCAGCAAGAGCTTTCAGGGCTGGCACCTTTAGTGTAGGAGCAATCGCTGGACCTTCACAATTTCGGTGTTGAATTTTGGGCAGATTGAGCAGGAGAGGCTGTGTACGTTGGAAGTTTTAGTAGGCTAAACAAGTTCAGAGCCCAAGTGTTTGTGGTTCGTTTGAGAGGTTACCAGTGGGAGATGAGGACCAGCAAGAGCTTTCAGGGCTGGCACCTTTAGTGTAGGAGCAATCGCTGGACGTTCGCAATTTCGGTGTTGAGCTCTGGCCAGATTGAGCAGGAGAGGCTGTGTACGTCGGAAGTTTTAGTAGGCTAAACAAGTTCAGAGCCCAAGTGTTTGTGTTTCGTTTGAGAGGTTACCAGTGGGAGATGAGGACCAGCAAGAGCTTTCAGGGCTGGCACCTTTAGTGTAGGAGCAATCGCTGGCCGTTCGCAATTTCGGTGTTGAGCTCTGGCCAGATTGAGCAGGAGAGGCTGTGTACGTTGGAAGTTTTAGTAGGCTAAACAAGTTCAGAGCCCAAGTGTTTGTGGTTCGTTTGAGAGGTTACCAGTGGGAGATGAGGACCAGCAAGAGCTTTCAGGGCTGGCACCTTTAGTGTAGGAGCAATCGCTGGCCGTTCGCAATTTCGGAGTTGAGCTCTGGCCAGATTG
Organism: Gavia stellata; assembly: GCF_030936135.1. NCBI lineage: Eukaryota > Metazoa > Chordata > Aves > Gaviiformes > Gaviidae > Gavia > Gavia stellata. The sequence goes on from NW_026776876.1 coordinate 27,037, forward strand.
AGCAGGAGAGGCTGTGTACGTTGGAAGTTTTAGTAGGCTAAACAAGTTCAGAGCCCAAGTGTTTGTGGTTCGTTTGAGAGGTTACCAGTGGGAGATGAGGACCAGCAAGAGCTTTCAGGGCTGGCACCTTTAGTGTAGGAGCAATCGCTGGACGTTCGCAATTTCGGTGTTGAGCTCTGGCCAGATTGAGCAGGAGAGGCTGTGTACGTTGAAGTTTTAGTAGGCTATACAAGTTCAGAGCCCAAGTGTTTGTGGTTCGTTTGAGAGGTTACCAGTGGGAGATGAGGACCAGCAAGAGCTTTCAGGGCTGGCACCTTTAGTGTAAGAGCAATCCCTGGACGTTCGCAATTTCGGTGTTGAATTTTGGGCAGATTGAGCAGGAGAGGCTGTGTACGTTGGAAGTTTTAGTAGGCTAAACAAGTTCAGAGCCCAAGTGTTTGTGGTTCGTTTGAGAGGTTGCCAGTGGGAGATGAGGACCAGCAAGAGCTTTCAGGGCTGGCACCTTTAGTGTAGGAGCAATTGCTGGACGTTCGCAATTTCGGTGTTGAGCTCTGGCCAGATTGAGCAGGAGAGGCTGTGTACGTTGGAAGTTTTAGTAGGCTAAACAAGTTCAGAGCCCAAGTGTTTGTGGTTCGTTTGAGAGGTTAGCAGTGGGAGATGAGGACCAGCAAGAGCTTTCAGGGCTGGCACCTTTAGTGTAGGAGCAATCGCTGGACGTTCGCAATTTCGGTGTTGAGCTCTGGCCAGATTGAGCAGGAGAGGCTGTGTACGTTGGAAGTTTTAGCAGCCTAAACAAGTTCAGAGCCAAGTGTTTGTGGTTCGTTTGAGAGGTTACCAGTGGGAGATGAGGACCAGCAAGAGCTTTCAGGGCTGGCACCTTTAGTGTAGGAGCAATCCCTGGACGTTCGCAATTTCGGTGTTGAGCTCTGGCCAGATTGAGCAGGAGAGGCTGTGTACGTCGGAAGTTTTAGTAGGCTAAACAAGTTCAGAGCCCAAGTGTTTGTGGTTCGTTTGAGAGGTTACCAGTGGGAGATGAGGACCAGCAAGAGCTTTCAGGGCTGGCACCTTTAGTGTAGGAGCAATCGCTGGACGTTCACAATTTCGGTGTTGAGCTCTGGCCAGATATTGAGCAGGAGAGGCTGTGTACGTTGGAAGTTTTAGTAGGCTAAACAAGTTCAGAGCCCAAGTGTTTGTGGTTCGTTTGAGAGGTTACCAGTGGGAGATGAGGACCAGCAAGAGCTTTCAGGGCTGGCACCTTTAGTGTAGGAGCAATCGCTGGCCGTTCGCAATTTCGGAGTTGAGCTCTGGCCAGATTGAGCAGGAGAGGCTGTGTACGTTGGAAGTTTTAGTAGGCTAAACAAGTTCAGAGCCCAAGTGTTTGTGGTTCGTTTGAGAGGTTACCAGTGGGAGATGAGGACCAGCAAGAGCTTTCAGGGCTGGCACCTTTAGTGTAGGAGCAATCCCTGGCCGTTCGCAATTTCGGTGTTGAGCTCTGGCCAGATTGAGCAGGAGAGGCTGTGTACGTTGGAAGTTTTAGTAGGCTAAACAAGTTCAGAGCCCAAGTGTTTGTGGTTCGTTTGAGAGGTTACCAGTGGGAGATGAGGACCAGCAAGAGCTTTCAGGGCTGGCACCTTTAGTGTAGGAGCAATCGCTGGACGTTCGCAATTTCAGTGTTGAATTTTGGGCAGATTGAGCAGGAGAGGCTGTGTACGTTGGAAGTTTTAGTAGGCTAAACAAGTTCAGAGCCCAAGTGTTTGTGGTTCGTTTGAGAGGTTACCAGTGGGAGATGAGGAGCAGCAAGAGCTTTCAGGGCTGGCACCTTTAGTGTAGGAGCAATCGCTGGACGTTCGCAATTTCGGTGTTGAGCTCTGGCCAGATTGAGCAGGAGAGGCTGTGTACGTTGGAAGTTTTAGCAGCCTAAACAAGTTCAGAGCCCAAGTGTTTGTGGTTCGTTTGAGAGGTTACCAGTGGGAGATGAGGACCAGCAAGAGCTTTCAGGGCTGGCACCTTTAGTGTAGGAGCAATCGCTGGACGTTCGCAATTTCGGTGTTGAGCTCTGGCCAGATTGAGCAGGAGAGGCTGTGTACGTTGGAAGTTTTAGTAGGCTAAACAAGTTCAGTGCCCAAGTGTTTGTGGTTCTTTTGAGAGGTTACCAGTGGGAGATGAGGACCAGCAAGAGCTTTCAGGGCTGGCACCTTTAGTGTAGGAGCAATCGCTGGCCGTTCGCAATTTCGGTGTTGAGCTCTGGCCAGATTGAGCAGGAGAGGCTGTGTACGTTGGAAGTTTTAGTAGGCTAAACAAGTTCAGAGCCCAAGTGTTTGTGGTTCGTTTGAGAGGTTACCAGTGGGAGATGAGGACCAGCAAGAGCTTTCAGGGCTGGCACCTTTAGTGTAGGAGCAATCCCTGGACGTTCGCAATGTCGGTGTTGAATTTTGGGCAGATTGAGCAGGAGAGGCTGTGTACGTTGGAAGTTTTAGTAGGCTAAACAAGTTCAGAGCCCAAGTGTTTGTGGTTCGTTTGAGAGGTTACCAGTGGGAGATGAGGACCAGCAAGAGCTTTCAGGGCTGGCACCTTTAGTGTAGGAGCAATCGCTGGCCGTTCGCAATTTCGGTGTTGAATTTTGGGCAGATTGAGCAGGAGAGGCTGTGTACGTTGGAAGTTTTAGTAGGCTAAACAAGTTCAGAGCCCAAGTGTTTGTGGTTCGTTTGAGAGGTTACCAGTGGGAGATGAGGACCAGCAAGAGCTTTCAGGGCTGGCACCTTTAGTGTAGGAGCAATCGCTGGCCGTTCGCAATTTCGGTGTTGAGCTCTGGCCAGATTGAGCAGGAGAGGCTGTGTACGTTGGAAGTTTTAGTAGGCGAAACAAGTTCAGAGCCCAAGTGTTTGTGGTTCGTTTGAGAGGTTACCAGTGGGAGATGAGGACCAGCAAGAGCTTTCAGGGCTGGCACCTTTAGTGTAGGAGCAATCCCTGGACGTTCGCAATGTCGGTGTTGAGCTCTGGCCAGATTGAGCAGGAGAGGCTGTGTACGTTGGAAGTTTTAGTAGGCTAAACAAGTTCAGAGGCCAAGTGTTTGTGGTTCGTTTGAGAGGTTACCAGTGGGAGATGAGGACCAGCAAGAGCTTTCAGGGCTGGCACCTTTAGTGTAGGAGCAGTCGCTGGACGTTCACAATTTCGGTGTTGAATTTTGGGCAGATTGAGCAGGAGAGTCTGTGTACGTTGGAAGTTTTAGTAGGCTAAACAAGTTCAGAGCCCAAGTGTTTGTGGTTCTTTTGAGAGGTTACCAGTGGGAGATGAGGACCAGTAAGAGCTTTCAGGGCTGGCACCTTTAGTGTAGGAGCAATCGCTGGACGTTCGCAATTTTGGAGTTGAGCTCTGGCCAGATTGAGCAGGAGAGGCTGTGTACGTTGGAAGTTTTAGTAGGCTAAACAAGTTCAGAGCCCAAGTGTTTGTGGTTCGTTTGAGAGGTTACCAGTGGGAGATGAGGACCAGCAAGAGCTTTCAGGGCTGGCACCTTTAGTGTAGGAGCAATCGCTGGCCGTTCGCAATTTCGGTGTTGAGCTCTGGCCAGATTGAGCAGGAGAGGCTGTGTACGTCGGAAGTTTTAGTAGGCTAAACAAGTTCAGAGCCCAAGTGTTTGTGGTTCGTTTGAGAGGTTACCAGTGGGAGATGAGGACCAGCAAGAGCTTTCAGGGCTGGCACCTTTAGTGTAGGAGCAATCGCTGGACCTTCACAATTTCGGTGTTGAATTTTGGGCAGATTGAGCAGGAGAGGCTGTGTACGTTGGAAGTTTTAGTAGGCTAAACAAGTTCAGAGCCCAAGTGTTTGTGGTTCGTTTGAGAGGTTACCAGTGGGAGATGAGGACCAGCAAGAGCTTTCAGGGCTGGCACCTTTAGTGTAGGAGCAATTGCTGGACGTTCGCAATTTCGGAGTTGAGCTCTGGCCAGATTGAGCAGGAGAGGCTGTGTACGTTGGAAGTTTTAGTAGGCTAAACAAGTTCAGAGCCCAAGTGTTTGTGGTTCGTTTGAGAGGTTACCAGTGGGAGATGAGGAGCAGCAAGAGCTTTCAGGGCTGGCACCTTTAGTGTATAATAGCAATCGCTGGACGTTCGCAATTTCGGTGTTGAGCTCTGGCCAGATTGAGCAGGAGAGGCTGTGTACGTTGGAAGTTTTAGTAGGCTAAACAAGTTCAGAGCCCAAGTGTTTGTGGTTCGTTTGAGAGGTTACCAGTGGGAGATGAGGAGCAGCAAGAGCTTTCAGGGCTGGCACCTTTAGTGTAGGAGCAATCGCTGGACGTTGGCAATTTCATTGCTGAATTTTGGGCAGATTGAGCAGGAGAGGCTGTGTACGTTGGAAGTTTTAGTAGGCTAAACAAGTTCAGAGCCCAAGTGTTTGTGGTTCATTTGAGAGGTTACCAGTGGGAGATGAGGACCAGCAAGAGCTTTCAGGGCTGGCACCTTTAGTGTAGGAGCAATCGCTGGCCGTTCGCAATTTCGGTGTTGAGCTCTGGCCAGATTGAGCAGGAGAGGCTGTGTACGTTGGAAGTTTTAGTAGGCTAAACAAGTTCAGAGGCCAAGTGTTTGTGGTTCGTTTGAGAGGTTACCAGTGGGAGATGAGGACCAGCAAGAGCTTTCAGGGCTGGCACCTTTAGTGTAGGAGCAATCGCTGGACGTTCGCAATTTCGGTGTTGAGCTCTGGCCAGATTGAGCAGGAGAGGCTGTGTACGTTGGAAGTTTTAGTAGGCTAAACAAGTTCAGAGCCCAAGTGTTTGTGGTTCGTTTGAGAGGTTACCAGTGGGAGATGAGGACCAGCAAGAGCTTTCAGGGCTGGCACCTTTAGTGTAGGAGGAGTCGCTGGACGTTCGCAATTTCGGTGTTGAGCTCTGGCCAGATTGAGCAGGAGAGGCTGTGTACGTTGGAAGTTTTAGTAGGCTAAACAAGTTCAGAGGCCAAGTGTTTGTGGTTCGTTTGAGAGGTTACCAGTGGGAGATGAGGACCAGCAAGAGCTTTCAGGGCTGGCACCTTTAGTGTAGGAGCAATCGCTGGCCGTTCGCAATTTCGGTGTTGAGCTCTGGCCAGATTGAGCAGGAGAGGCTGTGTACGTTGGAAGTTTTAGTAGGCTAAACAAGTTCAGAGCCCAAGTGTTTGTGGTTCGTTTGAGAGGTTACCAGTGGGAGATGAGGAGCAGCAAGAGCTTTCAGGGCTGGCACCTTTAGTGTAGGAGCAATCGCTGGACGTTCGCAATTTCGGTGTTGAGCTCTGGCCAGATTGAGCAGGAGAGGCTGTGTACGTTGGAAGTTTTAGTAGGCTAAACAAGTTCAGAGCCCAAGTGTTTGTGGTTCGTTTGAGAGGTTACCAGTGGGAGATGAGGAGCAGCAAGAGCTTTCAGGGCTGGCACCTTTAGTGTAGGAGCAATCGCTGGACGTTCACAATTTCGGTGTTGAGCTCTGGCCAGATTGAGCAGGAGAGGCTGTGTACGTTGGAAGTTTTAGTAGGCTAAACAAGTTCAGAGCCCAAGTGTTTGTGGTTCTTTTGAGAGGTTACCAGTGGGAGATGAGGACCAGCAAGAGCTTTCAGGGCTGGCACCTTTAGTGTAGGAGCAGTCGCTGGACGTTCGCAATTTCGGTGTTGAGCTCTGGCCAGATTGAGCAGGAGAGGCTGTGTACGTTGGAAGTTTTAGTAGGCTAAACAAGTTCAGAGCCCAAGTGTTTGTGGTTCGTTTGAGAGGTTACCAGTGGGAGATGAGGACCAGCAAGAGCTTTCAGGGCTGGCACCTTTAGTGTAGGAGCAATCGCTGGATGTTCGCAATTTCGATGTTGAGCTCTGGCCAGATTGAGCAGGAGAGGCTGTGTACGTTGGAAGTTTTAGTAGGCTAACAAGTTCAGAGCCCAAGTGTTTGTGGTTCGTTTGAGAGGTTACCAGTGGGAGATGAGGAGCAGCAAGAGCTTTCAGGGCTGGCACCTTTAGTGTAGGAGCAATCGCTGGACGTTCGCAATTTCGGTGTTGAGCTCTGGCCAGATTGAGCAGGAGAGGCTGTGTACGTTGGAAGTTTTAGTAGGCTAAACAAGTTCAGAGGCCAAGTGTTTGTGGTTCGTTTGAGAGGTTACCAGTGGGAGATGAGGACCAGCAAGAGCTTTCAGGGCTGGCACCTTTAGTGTAGGAGCAATCGCTGGATGTTCGCAATTTCGATGTTGAGCTCTGGCCAGATCGAGCAGGAGAGGCTGTGTACGTTGGAAGTTTTAGTAGGCTAAACAAGTTCAGAGCCCAAGTGTTTGTGGTTCGTTTGAGAGGTTACCAGTGGGAGATGAGGACCAGCAAGAGCTTTCAGGGCTGGCACCTTTAGTGTAGGAGCAATCGCTGGCCGTTCGCAATTTCGGTGTTGAGCTCTGGCCAGATTGAGCAGGAGAGGCTGTGTACGTTGGAAGTTTTAGTAGGCTAAACAAGTTCAGAGCCCAAGTGTTTGTGGTTCGTTTGAGAGGTTACCAGTGGGAGATGAGGACCAGCAAGAGCTTTCAGGGCTGGCACCTTTAGTGTAGGAGCAATTGCTGGACGTTCGCAATTTCGGAGTTGAGCTCTGGCCAGATTGAGCAGGAGAGGCTGTGTACGTTGGAAGTTTTAGTAGGCTAAACAAGTTCAGAGCCAAGTGTTTGTGGTTCGTTTGAGAGGTTACCAGTGGGAGATGAGGACCAGCAAGAGCTTTCAGGGCTGGCACCTTTAGTGTAGGAGCAATCCCCGGACGTTCGCAATTTCGGTGTTGAGCTCTGGCCAGATTGAGCAGGAGAGGCTGTGTACGTCGGAAGTTTTAGTAGGCTAAACAAGTTCAGAGCCCAAGTGTTTGTGGTTCGTTTGAGAGGTTACCAGTGGGAGATGAGGACCAGCAAGAGCTTTCAGGGCTGGCACCTTTAGTGTAGGAGCAATCGCTGGCCGTTCGCAATTTCGGAGTTGAGCTCTGGCCAGATTGAGCAGGAGAGGCTGTGTACGTTGGAAGTTTTAGTAGGCTAAACAAGTTCAGAGGCCAAGTGTTTGTGGTTCGTTTGAGAGGTTACCAGTGGGAGATGAGGACCAGCAAGAGCTTTCAGGGCTGGCACCTTTAGTGTAGGAGCAATTGCTGGACGTTCGCAATTTCGGAGTTGAGCTCTGGCCAGATTGAGCAGGAGAGGCTGTGTACGTTGGAAGTTTTAGTAGGCTAAACAAGTTCAGAGGCCAAGTGTTTGTGGTTCGTTTGAGAGGTTACCAGTGGGAGATGAGGACCAGCAAGAGCTTTCAGGGCTGGCACCTTTAGTGTAGGAGCAATCGCTGGACGTTCGCAATTTCGGTGTTGAGCTCTGGCCAGATTGAGCAGGAGAGGCTGTGTACGTTGGAAGTTTTAGTAGGCTAAACAAGTTCAGAGCCCAAGTGTTTGTGGTTCGTTTGAGAGGTTACCAGTGGGAGATGAGGACCAGCAAGAGCTTTCAGGGCTGGCACCTTTAGTGTAGGAGCAATCGCTGGCCGTTCGCAATTTCGGTGTTGAGCTCTGGCCAGATTGAGCAGGAGAGGCTGTGTACGTTGGAAGTTTTAGTAGGCTAAACAAGTTCAGAGCCCAAGTGTTTGTGGTTCGTTTGAGAGGTTACCAGTGGGAGATGAGGAGCAGCAAGAGCTTTCAGGGCTGGCACCTTTAGTGTAGGAGCAATCGCTGGCCGTTCGCAATTTCGGAGTTGAGCTCTGGCCAGATTGAGCAGGAGAGGCTGTGTACGTTGGAAGTTTTAGTAGGCTAAAACAAGTTCAGAGCCCAAGTGTTTGTGGTTCGTTTGAGAGGGTACCAGTGGGAGATGAGGACCAGCAAGAGCTTTCAGGGCTGGCACCTTTAGTGTAGGAGCAATCCCTGGACGTTCGCAATTTCGGTGTTGAGCTCTGGCCAGATTGAGCAGGAGAGGCTGTGTACGTTGGAAGTTTTAGTAGGCTAAACAAGTTCAGAGGCCAAGTGTTTGTGGTTCGTTTGAGAGGTTACCAGTGGGAGATGAGGACCAGCAAGAGCTTTCAGGGCTGGCACCTTTAGTGTAGGAGCAATCGCTGGCCGTTCGCAATTTCGGTGTTGAGCTCTGGCCAGATTGAGCAGGAGAGGCTGTGTACGTTGGAAGTTTTAGTAGGCTAAACAAGTTCAGAGGCCAAGTGTTTGTGGTTCGTTTGAGAGGTTACCAGTGGGAGATGAGGACCAGCAAGAGCTTTCAGGGCTGGCACCTTTAGTGTAGGAGCAATCGCTGGACGTTCGCAATGTCGGTGTTGAGCTCTGGCCAGATTGAGCAGGAGAGGCTGTGTACGTTGGAAGTTTTAGTAGGCTAAACAAGTTCAGAGCCCAAGTGTTTGTGGTTCGTTTGAGAGGTTACCAGTGGGAGATGAGGACCAGCAAGAGCTTTCAGGGCTGGCACCTTTAGTGTAGGAGCAGTCGCTGGACGTTCGCAATTTCGGTGTTGAGCTCTGGCCAGATTGAGCAGGAGAGGCTGTGTACGTTGGAAGTTTTAGTAGGCTAAACAAGTTCAGAGCCCAAGTGTTTGTGGTTCGTTTGAGAGGTTACCAGTGGGAGATGAGGACCAGCAAGAGCTTTCAGGGCTGGCACCTTTAGTGTAGGAGCAATCGCTGGACGTTCGCAATTTCAGTGTTGAATTTTGGGCAGATTGAGCAGGAGAGGCTGTGTACGTTGGAAGTTTTAGTAGGCTAAACAAGTTCAGAGCCCAAGTGTTTGTGGTTCGTTTGAGAGGTTACCAGTGGGAGATGAGGAGCAGCAAGAGCTTTCAGGGCTGGCACCTTTAGTGTAGGAGCAATCGCTGGACGTTCGCAATTTCGGTGTTGAGCTCTGGCCAGATTGAGCAGGAGAGGCTGTGTACGTTGGAAGTTTTAGCAGCCTAAACAAGTTCAGAGCCCAAGTGTTTGTGGTTCGTTTGAGAGGTTACCAGTGGGAGATGAGGACCAGCAAGAGCTTTCAGGGCTGGCACCTTTAGTGTAGGAGCAATCGCTGGACGTTCGCAATTTCGGTGTTGAGCTCTGGCCAGATTGAGCAGGAGAGGCTGTGTACGTTGGAAGTTTTAGTAGGCTAAACAAGTTCAGTGCCCAAGTGTTTGTGGTTCTTTTGAGAGGTTACCAGTGGGAGATGAGGACCAGCAAGAGCTTTCAGGGCTGGCACCTTTAGTGTAGGAGCAATCGCTGGCCGTTCGCAATTTCGGTGTTGAGCTCTGGCCAGATTGAGCAGGAGAGGCTGTGTACGTTGGAAGTTTTAGTAGGCTAAACAAGTTCAGAGCCCAAGTGTTTGTGGTTCGTTTGAGAGGTTACCAGTGGGAGATGAGGACCAGCAAGAGCTTTCAGGGCTGGCACCTTTAGTGTAGGAGCAATCCCTGGACGTTCGCAATGTCGGTGTTGAATTTTGGGCAGATTGAGCAGGAGAGGCTGTGTACGTTGGAAGTTTTAGTAGGCTAAACAAGTTCAGAGCCCAAGTGTTTGTGGTTCGTTTGAGAGGTTACCAGTGGGAGATGAGGACCAGCAAGAGCTTTCAGGGCTGGCACCTTTAGTGTAGGAGCAATCGCTGGCCGTTCGCAATTTCGGTGTTGAATTTTGGGCAGATTGAGCAGGAGAGGCTGTGTACGTTGGAAGTTTTAGTAGGCTAAACAAGTTCAGAGCCCAAGTGTTTGTGGTTCGTTTGAGAGGTTACCAGTGGGAGATGAGGACCAGCAAGAGCTTTCAGGGCTGGCACCTTTAGTGTAGGAGCAATCGCTGGCCGTTCGCAATTTCGGTGTTGAGCTCTGGCCAGATTGAGCAGGAGAGGCTGTGTACGTTGGAAGTTTTAGTAGGCGAAACAAGTTCAGAGCCCAAGTGTTTGTGGTTCGTTTGAGAGGTTACCAGTGGGAGATGAGGACCAGCAAGAGCTTTCAGGGCTGGCACCTTTAGTGTAGGAGCAATCCCTGGACGTTCGCAATGTCGGTGTTGAGCTCTGGCCAGATTGAGCAGGAGAGGCTGTGTACGTTGGAAGTTTTAGTAGGCTAAACAAGTTCAGAGGCCAAGTGTTTGTGGTTCGTTTGAGAGGTTACCAGTGGGAGATGAGGACCAGCAAGAGCTTTCAGGGCTGGCACCTTTAGTGTAGGAGCAGTCGCTGGACGTTCACAATTTCGGTGTTGAATTTTGGGCAGATTGAGCAGGAGAGTCTGTGTACGTTGGAAGTTTTAGTAGGCTAAACAAGTTCAGAGCCCAAGTGTTTGTGGTTCTTTTGAGAGGTTACCAGTGGGAGATGAGGACCAGTAAGAGCTTTCAGGGCTGGCACCTTTAGTGTAGGAGCAATCGCTGGACCTTCACAATTTCGGTGTTGAATTTTGGGCAGATTGAGCAGGAGAGGCTGTGTACGTTGGAAGTTTTAGTAGGCTAAACAAGTTCAGAGCCCAAGTGTTTGTGGTTCGTTTGAGAGGTTACCAGTGGGAGATGAGGACCAGCAAGAGCTTTCAGGGCTGGCACCTTTAGTGTAGGAGCAATTGCTGGACGTTCGCAATTTCGGAGTTGAGCTCTGGCCAGATTGAGCAGGAGAGGCTGTGTACGTTGGAAGTTTTAGTAGGCTAAACAAGTTCAGAGCCCAAGTGTTTGTGGTTCGTTTGAGAGGTTACCAGTGGGAGATGAGGACCAGCAAGAGCTTTCAGGGCTGGCACCTTTAGTGTATAATAGCAATCGCTGGACGTTCGCAATTTCGGTGTTGAGCTCTGGCCAGATTGAGCAGGAGAGGCTGTGTACGTTGGAAGTTTTAGTAGGCTAAACAAGTTCAGAGCCCAAGTGTTTGTGGTTCGTTTGAGAGGTTACCAGTGGGAGATGAGGAGCAGCAAGAGCTTTCAGGGCTGGCACCTTTAGTGTAGGAGCAATCGCTGGACGTTGGCAATTTCATTGCTGAATTTTGGGCAGATTGAGCAGGAGAGGCTGTGTACGTTGGAAGTTTTAGTAGGCTAAACAAGTTCAGAGCCCAAGTGTTTGTGGTTCATTTGAGAGGTTACCAGTGGGAGATGAGGACCAGCAAGAGCTTTCAGGGCTGGCACCTTTAGTGTAGGAGCAATCGCTGGCCGTTCGCAATTTCGGTGTTGAGCTCTGGCCAGATTGAGCAGGAGAGGCTGTGTACGTTGGAAGTTTTAGTAGGCTAAACAAGTTCAGAGGCCAAGTGTTTGTGGTTCGTTTGAGAGGTTACCAGTGGGAGATGAGGACCAGCAAGAGCTTTCAGGGCTGGCACCTTTAGTGTAGGAGCAATCGCTGGACGTTCGCAATTTCGGTGTTGAGCTCTGGCCAGATTGAGCAGGAGAGGCTGTGTACGTTGGAAGTTTTAGTAGGCTAAACAAGTTCAGAGCCCAAGTGTTTGTGGTTCGTTTGAGAGGTTACCAGTGGGAGATGAGGACCAGCAAGAGCTTTCAGGGCTGGCACCTTTAGTGTAGGAGAGTCGCTGGACGTTCGCAATGTCGGTGTTGAGCTCTGGCCAGATTGAGCAGGAGAGGCTGTGTACGTTGGAAGTTTTAGTAGGCTAAACAAGTTCAGAGGCCAAGTGTTTGTGGTTCGTTTGAGAGGTTACCAGTGGGAGATGAGGACCAGCAAGAGCTTTCAGGGCTGGCACCTTTAGTGTAGGAGCAATCGCTGGCCGTTCGCAATTTCGGTGTTGAGCTCTGGCCAGATTGAGCAGGAGAGGCTGTGTACGATTGGAAGTTTTAGTAGGCTAAACAAGTTCAGAGCCCAAGTGTTTGTGGTTCGTTTGAGAGGTTACCAGTGGGAGATGAGGAGCAGCAAGAGCTTTCAGGGCTGGCACCTTTAGTGTAGGAGCAATCGCTGGACGTTCGCAATTTCGGTGTTGAGCTCTGGCCAGATTGAGCAGGAGAGGCTGTGTACGTTGGAAGTTTTAGTAGGCTAAACAAGTTCAGAGCCCAAGTGTTTGTGGTTCGTTTGAGAGGTTACCAGTGGGAGATGAGGAGCAGCAAGAGCTTTCAGGGCTGGCACCTTTAGTGTAGGAGCAATCGCTGGACGTTCACAATTTCGGTGTTGAGCTCTGGCCAGATTGAGCAGGAGAGGCTGTGTACGTTGGAAGTTTTAGTAGGCTAAACAAGTTCAGAGCCCAAGTGTTTGTGGTTCTTTTGAGAGGTTACCAGTGGGAGATGAGGACCAGCAAGAGCTTTCAGGGCTGGCACCTTTAGTGTAGGAGCAGTCGCTGGACGTTCGCAATTTCGGTGTTGAGCTCTGGCCAGATTGAGCAGGAGAGGCTGTGTACGTTGGAAGTTTTAGTAGGCTAAACAAGTTCAGAGCCCAAGTGTTTGTGGTTCGTTTGAGAGGTTACCAGTGGGAGATGAGGACCAGCAAGAGCTTTCAGGGCTGGCACCTTTAGTGTAGGAGCAATCGCTGGATGTTCGCAATTTCGATGTTGAGCTCTGGCCAGATTGAGCAGGAGAGGCTGTGTACGTTGGAAGTTTTAGTAGGCTAAACAAGTTCAGAGCCCAAGTGTTTGTGGTTCGTTTGAGAGGTTACCAGTGGGAGATGAGGACCAGCAAGAGCTTTCAGGGCTGGCACCTTTAGTGTAGGAGCAATCGCTGGACGTTCGCAATTTCGGTGTTGAGCTCTGGCCAGATTGAGCAGGAGAGGCTGTGTACGTTGGAAGTTTTAGTAGGCTAAACAAGTTCAGAGGCCAAGTGTTTGTGGTTCGTTTGAGAGGTTACCAGTGGGAGATGAGGACCAGCAAGAGCTTTCAGGGCTGGCACCTTTAGTGTAGGAGCAATCGCTGGATGTTCGCAATTTCGATGTTGAGCTCTGGCCAGATCGAGCAGGAGAGGCTGTGTACGTTGGAAGTTTTAGTAGGCTAAACAAGTTCAGAGCCCAAGTGTTTGTGGTTCGTTTGAGAGGTTACCAGTGGGAGATGAGGACCAGCAAGAGCTTTCAGGGCTGGCACCTTTAGTGTAGGAGCAATCGCTGGCCGTTCGCAATTTCGGTGTTGAGCTCTGGCCAGATTGAGCAGGAGAGGCTGTGTACGTTGGAAGTTTTAGTAGGCTAAACAAGTTCAGAGCCCAAGTGTTTGTGGTTCGTTTGAGAGGTTACCAGTGGGAGATGAGGACCAGCAAGAGCTTTCAGGGCTGGCACCTTTAGTGTAGGAGCAATTGCTGGACGTTCGCAATTTCGGAGTTGAGCTCTGGCCAGATTGAGCAGGAGAGGCTGTGTACGTTGGAAGTTTTAGTAGGCTAAACAAGTTCAGAGCCCAAGTGTTTGTGGTTCGTTTGAGAGGTTACCAGTGGGAGATGAGGACCAGCAAGAGCTTTCAGGGCTGGCACCTTTAGTGTAGGAGCAATCCCTGGACGTTCGCAATTTCGGTGTTGAGCTCTGGCCAGATTGAGCAGGAGAGGCTGTGTACGTCGGAAGTTTTAGTAGGCTAAACAAGTTCAGAGCCCAAGTGTTTGTGGTTCGTTTGAGAGGTTACCAGTGGGAGATGAGGACCAGCAAGAGCTTTCAGGGCTGGCACCTTTAGTGTAGGAGCAATCGCTGGCCGTTCGCAATTTCGGAGTTGAGCTCTGGCCAGATTGAGCAGGAGAGGCTGTGTACGTTGGAAGTTTTAGTAGGCTAAACAAGTTCAGAGGCCAAGTGTTTGTGGTTCGTTTGAGAGGTTACCAGTGGGAGATGAGGACCAGCAAGAGCTTTCAGGGCTGGCACCTTTAGTGTAGGAGCAATTGCTGGACGTTCGCAATTTCGGAGTTGAGCTCTGGCCAGATTGAGCAGGAGAGGCTGTGTACGTTGGAAGTTTTAGTAGGCTAAACAAGTTCAGAGGCCAAGTGTTTGTGGTTCGTTTGAGAGGTTACCAGTGGGAGATGAGGACCAGCAAGAGCTTTCAGGGCTGGCACCTTTAGTGTAGGAGCAATCGCTGGACGTTCGCAATTTCGGTGTTGAGCTCTGGCCAGATTGAGCAGGAGAGGCTGTGTACGTTGGAAGTTTTAGTAGGCTAAACAAGTTCAGAGCCCAAGTGTTTGTGGTTCGTTTGAGAGGTTACCAGTGGGAGATGAGGACCAGCAAGAGCTTTCAGGGCTGGCACCTTTAGTGTAGGAGCAATCGCTGGCCGTTCGCAATTTCGGTGTTGAGCTCTGGCCAGATTGAGCAGGAGAGGCTGTGTACGTTGGAAGTTTTAGTAGGCTAAACAAGTTCAGAGCCCAAGTGTTTGTGGTTCGTTTGAGAGGTTACCAGTGGGAGATGAGGAGCAGCAAGAGCTTTCAGGGCTGGCACCTTTAGTGTAGGAGCAATCGCTGGCCGTTCGCAATTTCGGAGTTGAGCTCTGGCCAGATTGAGCAGGAGAGGCTGTGTACGTTGGAAGTTTTAGTAGGCTAAACAAGTTCAGAGCCCAAGTGTTTGTGGTTCGTTTGAGAGGGTACCAGTGGGAGATGAGGACCAGCAAGAGCTTTCAGGGCTGGCACCTTTAGTGTAGGAGCAATCCCTGGACGTTCGCAATTTCGGTGTTGAGCTCTGGCCAGATTGAGCAGGAGAGGCTGTGTACGTTGGAAGTTTTAGTAGGCTAAACAAGTTCAGAGGCCAAGTGTTTGTGGTTCGTTTGAGAGGTTACCAGTGGGAGATGAGGACCAGCAAGAGCTTTCAGGGCTGGCACCTTTAGTGTAGGAGCAATCGCTGGCCGTTCGCAATTTCGGTGTTGAGCTCTGGCCAGATTGAGCAGGAGAGGCTGTGTACGTTGGAAGTTTTAGTAGGCTAAACAAGTTCAGAGGCCAAGTGTTTGTGGTTCGTTTGAGAGGTTACCAGTGGGAGATGAGGACCAGCAAGAGCTTTCAGGGCTGGCACCTTTAGTGTAGGAGCAATCGCTGGACGTTCGCAATGTCGGTGTTGAGCTCTGGCCAGATTGAGCAGGAGAGGCTGTGTACGTTGGAAGTTTTAGTAGGCTAAACAAGTTCAGAGCCCAAGTGTTTGTGGTTCGTTTGAGAGGTTACCAGTGGGAGATGAGGACCAGCAAGAGCTTTCAGGGCTGGCACCTTTAGTGTAGGAGCAGTCGCTGGACGTTCGCAATTTCGGTGTTGAGCTCTGGCCAGATTGAGCAGGAGAGGCTGTGTACGTTGGAAGTTTTAGTAGGCTAAACAAGTTCAGAGCCCAAGTGTTTGTGGTTCGTTTGAGAGGTTACCAGTGGGAGATGAGGACCAGCAAGAGCTTTCAGGGCTGGCACCTTTAGTGTAGGAGCAATCGCTGGCCGTTCGCAATTTCGGTGTTGAGCTCTGGCCAGATTGAGCAGGAGAGGCTGTGTACGTTGGAAGTTTTAGTAGGCTAAACAAGTTCAGAGCCCAAGTGTTTGTGGTTCGTTTGAGAGGTTACCAGTGGGAGATGAGGACCTGCAAA